>NW_026556052.1:0-43205 GCF_029017545.1 Prosopis cineraria | reverse complement strand
AAGTCAACCATATTAATCAATTATATCTAATTAAATTTCAGCGAGCTCAAGAATAACAAAAAAAAAAAGTACCCCTCCTTTAAAAAAATATTTTTTAAGAGATTAGATGTTAAAAATATAAAATATTTTAGTCTTTCAAGATGTAATTATTATCTTTTTTTTTAAGTGTCTCTATTGATAGTAATTTTATATTTATTATAGGATATTTAGTAGGGGTAAAATATAAAAGATAGAGTAAATTTAAAAATAAATAATTATATTTTATTAAAATATAAAATTTAATTAAAAATATTTTATATTTTTAAATAAAAAATATTAATATTATATTTTTAAATGAATAGGGTACTAATAATTAAAATGATTGCTTTTATAAATTATATCATGATAAAAAAAACACTGAAATAGTGATAGGGACTCGCAATGTCATGTGGCAGTACGATTCCCGGTCAGGGTTGTCTGTACCTCAACTATTCTTCCTAGTTCCTATTGCCGTAATGCAAATTGTCCTGTCACAACTTGGGAAAAATTTAAATACACATGCTGAACTCCAACGATAAACTTCAATTGAATTTATTTATTTTTTAATATGTTTAATTAATACAAATGATCAGTATTTTAATTTTAAAACCTGGGTCATGCCACGAGACTCTTTTAATTCAATTCTCATGTCATGTTTGGTATTATTAAATTAGCAAAGTGAAAATAAAATTAAAGATTAAATTTTAATTTAAGCATGTTTGATATATAAAGTTATAATTTTTAAAAATTCTGATTCTATAAAAAAATTAAAATTTAATTTTATTATATTGACCATGAAATTACTTCAATTCTTTTAAATTTACGTTGTCTACTTATGATAGAAGAGGTCTTTTTATTTTTGAAGACAAGGTAATTTAGTTTTTTCTTATTTTAAGTACATATATTAATTAAAATTATAATAAAATTTTATCTTTCATATCAAACATATTTTTAAAATCTAATTTTATTTTGTTTTTAATTTTATTTTATCAAAAACTCTTTTATCATACTAAATAAGACCTTGTGAGCTTGAAAGTAGTTGAATTTTGGGGGTGGAAAAAAATACTTGAAAATTAAAAGGGAGGTTTGATCGTGGGCAAGGTAATGTTTTTATTTTGCATAAATAAAAACAGGTAGTTCTATCAGAAAATAAAAATTACTATCTAATAATTATTATGGTTTTGTTATTATTGTAACAGTAAATTATTTATTTATGAGAAAAAAAATATTTGTAACCTCAAAAATATTCATCATATTTTTATTTAAGTTGAATTATATTTTATTATATGTATATAATTAAAAAAATTATTCGGCGGTTTAATTTAAACAGGAAAGGACAGGAATGGTGCAGGACGCAATGATGCAAGCCTCTCAGGGCAAAGGGCAACTGGAGATTCGCAGAATCTGTGAGTTCACGGGCAAGCTTCGGACTGAAAATATCAAATTCAGCAGCAAGGCTCCTGTTAGTTTATACTCCTTTATTTAAAAATATAAAATATTTTTAATTAAATTTTATATTTTAAATAAAATAATTATTTATTTTTAAATTTATTTTATCTTTTATATTTAATTTTATTTAAATATTTTATAAAATATAAAATTATTATTAATAAAATACTGTTAAAAAAAATAATAATTAGATTTTAAAAATTAAAAATATTTATATTTTTAAACGGACGGAGTATGCACGCATAATAGCATGTATGCATTATTTACATGTTTTATTCAATAAAGAAATTCAGACAAGCAAAAATGAATCTAATTTAATTAAATATATTCCTGCATTATTGGACGCAATCAAATTTATTTTATAATTTTATAGCATATTATTATTAACGTAAAGTTCATAGGTGAAATTTACAATTCATCATTTCCTATTTCCTTTATTTTAAATTATCAAATATTTTTAAAAAATATTTAATATTTTAAAATATAAGATATTTTAAATATATTAAAATTTTATTAAATAAATTTATTTTAATATTATTATTTTTTATAATTAATTTTTATCCATTCTATTTTCAATATATTAAATTATGAGTCTTTTAAAAATTTATATTTTATTTTAAAAATATAAGATTGGTAAGTGTATTTAATAAAGTTTATGATATATAAAATTTTATCTAAAATTATTTTATAATTTAAGATTGAGGGAATATTTCTCTATCACATAAAATGATTGACTAATGCATAAATAATGTTATAATTTGAAAAAGCTAAGAACTTATACTCCCTTCATTAAAAAATATTAGACATTTTTTAAAGAGTTAAATTTTAAAAAATATAAAATATTTTTTGTATTTTAATGTGTCATTAATGTGCTTTTTTAAAAAATTGCTTATAATAAATAAATTACTTTATATTTATTTTAAAGTTAAACACTTTATTAAATAAGGATAAATATAAAAGATGGCATTAGTTTAATAACAAGTAACTACTTATTGAAAGGTAAAATTTAATTAAAATTTCTTATATTTTTTAATAAAAAATACTTCATTTATTTAAAAATGTAAGCAATTTCTAGTCAAATCTCACCTCCAATAAGTAATTACTTACTTTTTCAACTAACTTTTCGTTTCATATTTATCTCTATAAACGTCTTACAATAAATATAAAGTCATTATTAATATGGATACTTAAAAAAAAAAGACAATAACTAGACCTTAAAAATTAAAAATACCTTAGATTTTTTTAAATTTAATTTTTTAATACTTTATATTTTAAAATAAAAAGAGTAACTTATAAGAGTTAGTATTCAATTATAACTTATAAATTATACTTGAATAATTTTCAAAACAACAGAATGACGTGCTATGATAGCATATCAATTATAAGAGGCTCTCATGACCTAGCGGCATTGACATCCCTCCTCTAATGAAAAGGTTGTGTGCTTGACATTGGGGGAAAAAGTGGGGTGTGTTCCTACCTATGGACAGGTATGTGGATATAATTGGTAATCGTTTCTTACCAAAAAAAAAAAAAACAAAAAGAAATTGTACACGAACTAGCAGCTAAAAAAATATAGACGAATTTTGCCTATACATTAGTAAATTAATTATGTATATAATACTATCTTCCTCCTAAATTGTAAGATAAATTTAAAGACATTTTGTTACCCCAAAATATAAAATAATTTAATAAAAATAAAGTTTTATTAGTTATTCTTGTATAACATTACCTTTCAACTAGAGAGGTGATTGAAATGATTTTAATACAAAATTAAGTATATAGATTTAAATTAAAAGCATTTTTAAAAGTTTATATTGAGATTATCTTGCAATTTGATTATGAGTGTCTTATAAATAGGAACAATTGGAGTATGGTTTAATTAGAGTAAACAATGTTATATCAACAATGTTGGTTCAATTGGTAAGATTTAACACGTATTCTTTCCAATCCTATTTATAAGGTAAAAAAATTTTTTTTATTCTATTTATAAGTCACCTCATTAAATTTTCATTGAAAATTTCTCTATTTGATCCGCCCTTTGTAAACGATGCCCCTAATGGATAAAATTATTTCATATTTATTTTAGAGTGACACACCATATTAAATAAGGATAACTATAAAAAGATAATGTTAATTTAAAAACAAGTAACTATTTTATTGGATAGTGAGATTCATTAAAAATGTATTATATTTTTTAACAGAAAAAATATATATTTAAGAGGGGTAAAGTTAAAAAATAATTAAATTTTTAAATAAATTAATGAGTTTTAAGATTTTTCTTAATTCCATTAAAACATGTTGATAGTGTCTTGTAAATAAGATCAAAGGAATAACTCACAATGTCATGGGATAAAATCATGTTAATGTAAAAACTTTGTTGGTAGTACATTTATAAACACTCTTTGATTTAGAGACACGTATTAGCCCTACTAATAAACCCCAACCTAACTCACATAAACATTTGGTTATAAAATAAAATGTAAACAATATGACTATAAATTACTCCATTCGTAATATATATAAGAGATCTTCTAATTTTTTTTTTATCTCTAAATATAAGAAGTTATCAACATACTCCCTCTACTTTTATTTATAAGTGAAATCATCACTTTTAGTTTATTTTTTTATATAAGTAAAATTACATTTTAATAATTATTTATTGCAAACTTTCTAACCTCATAATTTTATCATTTATAGTCCTAAAAAATAATTAATAAAAAATTGATTAAAATAATTAATAAAGGGTATGGTAGTTCAATTTTTTTTTTTATTTTCAGACACAATTAATATAGTAATTAATTTTGTCAAACAATATGATACAATTTTTCTTTTACAAATAAAAATGGAAGAAATATTTTTAATAAATGGATCATTATACTCTTATTATATTAAAAGAGAAAAAATAAACACTCTTATTAATTTATTTTAATAAAATGAATTTATTTTTATATATAATAATTAAGGACTAACATGAAATGTTGCTATGTTTTAAATAAATAATTAATTTTGTTAATTTATATAATTCGATTAAAATATTTTATATACAAAAACTGGAGAGTAGGTACGGTCTTGGAAGTTGTTAAAACGTGTCAGCAACTAATCACAAAGAACAATAAAGTGTAGGTGGTGGTGTAGTTGAAGTACGGTACAATCAGTAACAATCCGCCGCCTCATTGAATTGGTGTTAATGGTACATTCGGTGAATGTCACGGAAACAACATAATTATTTTGGTTAATGTGAATCCCACTGCATTAAATTCCTTCACATGTTAACACATCTCAGTTAAATTTTTTTTTTACCCAAGACTAAAAGTAATTTTTTTGTTATAAACAAAAGCTTATTTTGTTATATCTAGAAATTCATTAGAGCCAGAGTATAAAGTTTAAAAAAGAGAAATTACATACACGTCTTCTATAAGAAGATTAATTAATTCACAATATAAAATATAAACATTTTCTTTTAATTAATTTTGATTCAAAATATAAGTAAGCTACTATTTATAATTTTTTTTATTTTACCTTTTGTATTTATTAATAGATAATTGTATTTGTGAATTTATGACTTTTTTCACTCATCACAAATCAGATCTACTCCCTACATTAAAAAAATATAAAGTTTTTTTAACCGAATCTCACCTCCAATAAAATAGTTACCTATTTTTAAATTAATTCTATCTTTTTACATTTATTTCTATTAAATATTTTATAATAAATATAAAGTATTAGTTAATAGAAGTGCTTTTGAAAAAAGGTAATAATTATACCTCAAAAGATTAAAAATATTTTATATTTTTAAACGGAGTGAATATAGTGTTAAAAAAGAAAAAAAAACATATCTTCATGAAAATAACAATTTTTTTAGTACACGGATTAATGTTAAAAAATAATCATATTTTGGCCTAAAAGGAGCACTTATGCTTGTTCACTTGCAATTGTAAATACCAAAGTTTGACTTATGAATGAATGTGAAAAATAATTAATTTTCTTATTTTGGATCTAATAGTAATTCTCCTTTTAAAAAAAGCTCTTAAAGAGATTACATCAGCTATGAATTTTTAAACGCGTGTTTTTTAAGATACAGACAATATTTTTACAAACTATTCCCCTTATTTAATATTATAAAATACTTTTAGATGGCATTTCAATTTATGGATTTGAATTTTAGATTTAAAATTAATATATTTAAAACTATTTATTTGGGTAATGTAAAAATTTTTAAAGATAAAAGAGAGATAAGTGGAGTTTTGAAGTAAAATGAAATATTAAAAGAGATAAGTTTTCCTTTAGTTTTTAATCAGTGAGAGATAAGAACGGGATATAAGAGGAGTGGCAAAGAATAACAGAAATACTGATAGTAAAAATGTGAAGAAAATAAGAGAATTAAAATAACTAAAATTTTAAATAATTAGGGTTTAGAAGAAATTTAAAATTATAAATAAAGTAAAACATGAATTTGGATTTGGCAGAGACTCTTATATATCTAAATAAGGGATTTATTTAATTTAATTCAAATCCAAATCCAAATATAATCTTCATGCTTTTAAACGAACATTAATTAATTTATACTCTAAATAAATTAGTTAATAACATTTAAAGCTACACATCTTTTTAATGTTTGTCCTTATTTTTGCTGGATATCCTTATTTCCCTTTTAGATTAGTGTCGCAAACATTAAGATTTTTTTTTAATGTTTCTATTTAGCTTATTTAATAGATTGATTGTCCCAAATAAAAATCTTATTAATTACACCCCTAATTTAAAAATGTATATTACACATTGAAAGACCAAAGTGCCTTATATTTTAATATGATATTTCAGAAAAATTTCTTGTACGTAATACTGAACTGAGAGAGTAAATCAATTTTTTTGAGACAAGTAATTAGCACGCACAGTAGCATTGTGTATGGGAACGAGTAGCTATTTAAATAAAAGTTCCAATTGTAGATGGTGAACTATATATATATATGTGTGTGTGGGTCATTAAGGTCTTCCTTCACCCTTTGTTAAAAGAAAACTTATTTTTGACAACTAGGAACGTTGAGGTCGGAAGACATTTTTTTAATGGACAAGGAGCTTCTTTTACTGATAGCCCCTAATATTCGTGGTGCTGTATTTAGAATAAACGATAGCCCCTTCAAATCACACTACAATCTCAATGAAAGAAACTTTAAAACCAAACAAGAGCAAGGCACCAATAAATATCATGGATTAGGGATTTGCCCATTATAATTAAGGTCTGTCATTAGACACTAGCACTACCTATCTATACCAGGGCAGGACAAGCTAGTGGCATAGCTAGTCATGAAATGCAAATTTATCAAGACATGTGCGTATGATCTCAAACTTTCATGGTGTCTAAAGTACAAGTCTCACTATTAATGGCGAGTAGAATGCAGATTCAGCGTGCGTCGTTAATCCTCGCAAAGTGTGTGCCATAAATATGCGTACAGAGGTATAACTTAAGCCATATATACTATCAATAATATGTTTCATGAAAAGCCTCGTGCCATAAAAAAAAGAGTACTGAGTCGTTTCAAAACAAGGGGTTGGTCCCTTCAATTTTAGTTGAACCCCCCTGGGATTCATTTCATCAATACTTCCTCTTTGAGCCAATATCCATATATGAAATTAATCTTGTGTGTTTTCATCGAAAGAAAGCAAGCTATATAGACGAGAGTTCCTTTTTTTTTTTTCTTTTTTTTTTGGGGGGATGGATAACTAAATGGAGGAAACAGATCCAAACGTGACACCCAGCAAGAAGGACAGTTCATTTATGATCCATTCTCCTAACAGAGTCAGCCTGACTGACTCTGCCCCACCAAATGCCTATAAAGAAAAAACATCGCCTTCAAATCAATCACATTACATGATGGACGTCCAACATGTGTGATGGTTCATCAAAGTTTATCACTTCCCTTAAACATCCTTCTCTAACTCCAGCTTACTCAACATCATTTCATCATTAACAAATCACATGGGCATGCCAAGCTTTTCCGTTTTGCTTTTCTTTTTTAAAATCCTTCGTCTACCAAGGAGTCATGGAAATTTAGTTGATTATAATATGCGTCTCTTCAACATGTTCTTAATTTACTGGAAGCTTATATATAGGAGAAGCTGGAAATTGCTTTGTAGTCATCAAATGAGTGGGAAAATTATATTATTCCCTTTAATTCCTTGAACAGATTCTTATAGGGATTGTACATAGGCGATTATGGCCTAAAGCACGATGTCAGCATCATAGTCAGCGGCAATATTTCACATTTAATTTTATGTAATCAGAATCGCAAAGGAGCGAGTTCTTACTTAGAATTCGAACGATGAACAAAAGGTAATTCACCAATGGTTTTCATTAGGCTACCAGATGCAGATCTGAAGCTGCTGAGAGAGAGAATAAATAGAGCACTCAGGTTAAACAATTACGAGGGCGGAGCCAAAAGAGACTCGTCTCATCAAAGGTGAAGAAACAGAAAACTTTTGATTAATTAATTATAATAGCTACCCACAGAATAAAATATACATATACATTGACTGATGTAAAGAGTAAACTATAGGGGCAAGCTTAACGAGTAGCTTCATAGCTAGATGGCCATCAGAAATTCGAAACGGAATTTGATTGAACAAGCTTTCCGGTCTGCAATTAACTGAAGAAAACCTTTCATCCATTATACACCACAGCTCCACAGAAATCCATGTAGATAGAGGGGAGAAAAAAGAAAGAGAGGTTGGGGGTGGGGAACAAGTAATTCGTAGCCAAGAACAACTTTACTGCTACCACTCAAGCTAGTACTACGTACAATGAAAACAGCAAAGAAAAAACAGCAACAACCCAGAGATAAAAAAGAGGATCGAAGGAAATGTGGAGAGAATCACAAGTGGAGTGTGAGGTCAAGCTTTACGTGGTCGAGCTCAACAGAAGCGGCATCAGGTCCGCTAGGGTTAGGGCAGAGATCAAGAGCAGAGACGACGGGACCGCCACGAGATTCAAAAGGAAGCGGGTTTGGAGGGACGTGGGGGCGTGCATGGCTTGCACGTGAAGCTTCCGGTCCATCCAGCAACACTGGTCGTCAACGAAGAAAAGACCAGGAGGCTGAGGCGCTGGAATCAAGATGGGCAGAGAGTGATCGCGAGGAGCGTTGGTCCGGCGAACAGCGGCTCGTTCCTGCTTGTGGGCGTTCTGGTGGCCGCCGAGAGCCTGGGAGGAGAAGAACTTGCGGTGGCAGAAGTGGCAGCGGAAGAGACGGTGAGGAGGAGAGCGAGGGGGGGAAGCAGAGGGAGGGCTCATAAAATCGTACAGAGGAGGGTCTGAGCTCGAGGAAGCCATGGGAGGAAGGGTACTGTGAACTTTCGTCCCTAGCTGCAAGCAAAGCCCTTGACGGACAGTCAATAAATAAAGCGAAGATGCTGATGGAGGATCGGTTTGCCCTGCTGAATTGACGGCAATGCCCTTCTTCTTGAGTATACATAATTAATAGCGCCCATCATTCAATAACAACCCTATATTTGCATGTGTACACAGTAGTGTACGTACAGACAGGTATATAAGGCGAGACCCTCGTATATATAAGTTGACATATAAGCCCTAACTGCACTACTTGCATGATGGCGTACAGTTGAGATGGGGTTATCATTTAAATTACATAAATAATATATGTTGAAGACAAATGGGTAATGAGGTGCGTTGGAAGGATATCTAAGGATATAGGGACGCGGGTAAAATGTGTATGGATGTGTTTTTTTAAATTTTAAAAGGATTGAATACAAAGAGTCACTGAAACCTATATTTTTACTCGAGTGCTATGATATATAGAGAAAAATGACATCATTTGTGCTATATATATAAAGAAGAGTGACACGTTATTTCAGCATAAAAAGGAAGCATAACATTGATAATCTCAGAATAAAAAAGAAGGAAACGTGACATAGGTCAAAGGATGAGAGGACGCAAGGGAGCAAAGTGCGGTAAGGAGGGAATTGGGTTCTTGTGGGAGAGGAAGGGACGACGAGAGATCGACAGCTCATCCATACGGTTACGACGCTATTAGCTCACTAAAAGTTGCACTGCTTTTCCATCTATCCCATCCACTTCCCCCACCTCTTCTCCTCTCTTTCTCTCTCTCTTATTATTTCATATATCCTCAAAAATTTGGGGATCCTTTTATCACCTCTCGAGACAAATTTAAACCCCAACTGTAAATCAAGTCAAGTCGCCCTCTATTCTTTCTCTCTTATTCTATTCATGTACACTCTTCTTCATGTTTATCTATAATTAATTCACAAAAATTAGTTACATAATTGAAATTGTTTAGAAAGTGCTTTAATCTTCATGTTACCTTTAATAAATACCGTAAAGTTAAAAAAAAAAAAACAAACAAACATTTTTCATCTCCCCATGAAAATTGACAAAAAGGACACAAAATTGTTATAAAGTGACTTATATTAAGGATTGAATAATTCTCCTGTAAAAATTAAAATGTCACTCAATAGAGACGCGAAGGAGTATTTAGGATGGCATCATTAACAAATAACAATGTGGGTACACTTCAATCATCCTTTAATTCCCAATTTAATACTCGCTCTTTTTCCCTTTCTCTCTTTTCTTGAAACACACTCCAAATCTCTCTTCACGCAAGGAGCAACACATCCTGAGCACACACCAGAACTCTGTGCGCGCGCGCGCGCGTTTATTGCTCTTCTTCCAATTCATTATTCACTGAATTTTGGGTCCAATTAGTGCTGATTACGTTGAGCCTAACACTGAAAGCCAAATGCCAAATGGTTAAGATTCTGATGTAAAGAGTACAGCCTATAATAACTTTTGCAGAGAACGTGGGGAGTGACAGATTAAACCCCGAGTCACAAACAAGGATCCTTCTGCTTTATACCGTCTTCCATCTTTAGAAGAAACTAAAAACAATGACATTGAGACCATTCATAGTCATAAACTCACGAATGCAACCTTCTCTGAATTCCAAGTTCAACTTGATTTTTTATATGCTACTCCCTTCTACCTACTTTCTTTGATCCTGTTTATAGTATATTAAAAAAAGATTTGAATCCTATTTATAAGCTACCTCATTAAATTTTCATCCAAGTTTTTTCCATTTAATTTTCATTAAATTTTGGAGAAAATATACATATTTAATATGAACAAAGTTAAAAAATAATTAAATTTTTAAATAGAATTAATGAGTTTTAAATTTTTTTTATTTTAATAAAACTTGTTGGTAGTGTCTTATAAATAGAATCAAAAGGATACTTTTAACTACTTTACCAGAATAAAGGAAAGGTGGTATTTTCTTTTAATTTTATCCTTATTTAAATAAAAAATTTTAAATTTGAATTAAATTTTTATACTAATGACTAAAGAATCTGTTTAGAAAGCATACTACAATAAGAATTGAAGTTTAAAAGGAATATAAAAGAAAATTAGAAAATGTTGTTCCTTTCTTAGGCCGAGGATGATCGGAATACAAAATAATTGGATTGTTGAATGGATCTTCATGTGAATCCTTGAACTTCGTGCATCGTCATAATTAAATATTAATTGAGGCGCCTCGATAAATAAATGACGCTGCTTATGATTTACAAAGTGTTCATATTATTATTATTATTATTATTATTATTATTTACTACTCCCTTCATTCAAAATATAAGGCTTTTGAGTCTTTTAAAGTATAGTTATTATCTTTTTTAAAAGTGCTCATATTGAATAGATTATTTTATATTTTTTAAGATGAAACACTTTATTAAATAGAGGTAAATATAAAAAGATAAAATTAAAAATAAGTAACTATTTTATTAGAGTGAGTTTCGCTTAAAAATATCTTATATTTTTTAATAAAAAAATATAAAATTTATATCATGCAGTGATAATGAAAAACACTCAACATAGGCAAAAATTCTAGTTAAATTATATTTACTATTTGTTGTATCACAAATATTATTCTAGTTTGTGAAATTTAATATATTTTGTAAAATTAGGAAATGATTCCCTTATAAATTTTGATTTACTCAGAAATATCCTATTATAATTTATTTTTATTTTTAACGTGATGCTAAACCTAATTGAGTATAAACTTTAAGCTTTAACATGTATTATTGACTCTATTCTACAGATAAAAATAAATATTTAAACAAATATATACTAAATATAAATAATTTATTTTATTAACAAATAGTAGATTAAAAGTTCTAAACCATTACGAGAAAAATTATTCAAAATGTATTATTGTGAACAAACTACTATAGTGTTTTTTTTTTTGTTTTTTTTTAACACAGATACTCCCTCCATTGTTTAATATAAGCAAGGAATATAATGATGTTAAGCGCACTCTGCACACATTAAGATATGGCAATTTGTGTCTTCAAAAAATATCTTTCCTATTTCGCCCTCAATAAATACAGAGTATGAAAGAAAAATTAAAATAGCTAGTTAATGAATTTGTAAACATCACGTTAGTTTGATATTCATGGAAGCCTGTAATATTATATTGCTGTCAAGGATGGAAACAGGAGACAGGAGACTACAAATGAGTGATAAGCAAGAGAATAATGATGCATTATAACTCAAGATCTCGTGGTTTAAAATTATGAATCTTTTCATTATAATAAGTTTGTGTGCGTATTCCTTTGGTCCCAAATTATAAGAAAATTTGAATATAAGTTTTTAATAATGATATTTTTTCAATATTACCTTTCAAGTAAAGAGAGAATTAAAATAATAGCATAATGATTAAGTGTATATGAACATTTTTAAAAGTTTATAATTTTATTTTAAAAAAGTAAATTTGTAAAGTATTGTTTTCTTAAATGTATAATCTTGTTTTGAATTATTTTATAATTTGAGATGAAAAGAGTATAATCAAACTTTTTTGGTGTGAGGTTTTCAACATTTTCATTCAAGTCTACACACACTTGAATTTGTTATTTACCTATTAGATGAGGAGAGAAATTTTTGGGATAATTGTCAAAGTAAATGAAACTTAATTTAAGAAAAGATATTTATGTTGGAAATTGTGGTTAAATCAGCGTGAACTAAAAAATTATTTGAGGATTCAATAGTAGACAAATGCTTTGACCAAAAAAAAAAATAGTGGACAAATGGAGCTTTGATTAGTTACTCTAAAAACTATGGTATCTTAGGATTATCGATATCTGAGATGTAGCAAAAGATAACTCTGTAGTGCCGCGCAAGTCTGCGGGTTTTCTTTGTTTGATTTACGATAAATAAAAAGGCAGGAGAAAAAAGAAAAGAAAAGAAAAGAAAAGAAAAACCAAAAGTGTAGGACAAGAAGACCCCAATAAATTTACTTTAGGATTTAAAAGAAACATGAGAGAACCCAAATGCCAACACTTGACCCGGAATCCTAGAAATGCAGTGAATTCCTGATTAGTCTTCCGCTGACGTGTACCGGAAAAAGGCCGATTTGCGGGAAAAAGCAGATGCCCGCCTCTGCCTTAGCCTCGTGTTCTTCTCTAAAGAACTTAAGAGAGTCTAACAAAATCTTTTTCCACATCTCAGGTTTGACCTTGGAACCATCCTCGTGGTCGTGGCCATGACATGAAAGGCACTTTATTAATGTTAACTAATTCCTTGATTGGGCCACACTCCTTGTCGGTCTGTAAATTTTCTTGGCCCAATTCTCTCTTTGTAATTCGGTTCAAACTACTTTATTCCAATTTTAGTTACATCTTACATGATTAGATTCCAACATGTTTCTGGTTAAATTAGGATGAAAGATGAAGTCCACTCTTTGTGTGTGCAGCAATTTCAATTTCATTAAGAGGAGTAGTTATCTTTTTCTCTTAATAACCAAAAAATAATCTCTACTGTTGAGGGACTTACCTGTGCTAAACCTAGAAAGAAGCAAGCACTTAAAATGACCGAAGCAAAATGTGACTTCTATTCTGCACTTAAATCCACATACATTATAGGGCGCGTATGATGAGAAAAACAACCTACACATAAATATACGCGCGCACATACATGCATACTACGCACACATCACATTGCCGGCCCAATAAAATAATGTTTTTGTTGTATGTTTGGGTGAATCAGAACCAAAATTTATAAATTTAAATTTATTTTAAATTATAATTTTTTTATAACTTTAAATTTCCTTAATATCTTGGTGTTTTTAAATTCTAATTATTTCAAACATCTATTTTTTTTATTTCTACTATTGACCCTTATGTCTTTTCTCATTTATTATCAATTAAGAAATAAAAATACATTTATTATTTCCATTTTAAATCTCATTTCACTTCTCTTCTTCATTTAAAAATTTTTAAATTATTGAATTAAAAAATTTTAAATACAAAGATTTTAAATGTGAGATTTAAAATTCAAAATTTTAAATATAAAATTTAAATCCATCAATTTAAACACCACCTTAAACAATAGGACAAACCAATCTTACATTTTGGTATTATAAAATTACATCTCTAAAGCAAATTTTCAAACGTCACAGTAATTTTATTGGACAACTTCAGGACCATCATCTGAAAAAAATTCACCATATTTCTTCCACACAAAAATTGAAATCAAAGGAGAGGTCACATGGCATCAAATCAAGCTATTTTGGTAAATGAAGTGCTCTGTGATGCTATGCATTTCATAAAAAAGAAAATGCCATGAGCATTCCAATTCATAAATACAGCATCCAACAGCTGCCAACTTATATTCAGCTGGATTATACTAATTACAGTATTGAGTGAATAACATATTAAAATTCTTGCAAAAAGATCAATGTGACACAAAATGGCACGATTATGTGGAGTTTAATTTTAATTTTCATAATTACTAGTTCCAATGGAGTCAGCACAATTTGTGACGGGGAACTATACATAAACACCGTATTTACAAAGACTTGCCTGAAAATTATGGGACAGGACCCTAAACAACGTTCTGCTGAGTAAGACCCTAAAACTCTACAGAGTCAACTCGGAAGTACAAGAAAGTAATCTCCCACTCGCATGAAATCAAAACCTCATACTAACATTCGTTCCCCAGAATAGCACTGCCTCTACAGAAGCAAGGGTTTAGCTGCCACCTGCATCCACTGAAAATCCTCAAACTCAGAACAGAATCATTGAACAAGGTAAACATGACACAGAATAATCAAATCCATGCCAATAGCAAAAGTACCAACAGCAGAAATTACAATAACATACCTTGGATTTCATTGGAGCGAGCAGCCAGCTCAGATAAGCTTGATACTCTTTCGCTATCTGAGAGGGTTATAGGAGTTAATGGAGGGGACAGAATTTCAGCCTTGTCAGGAACTTGGGAAGTATCTAAAATCTTAGCAACGTGTAATGACATACCTCTCTGACTGCTAGGGGGTATAGAAAAACTCCGAGAAACA
The DNA here is from genome assembly GCF_029017545.1 of Prosopis cineraria. Taxonomy (NCBI): domain Eukaryota; kingdom Viridiplantae; phylum Streptophyta; class Magnoliopsida; order Fabales; family Fabaceae; genus Prosopis; species Prosopis cineraria. The sequence goes on along the minus strand of NW_026556052.1, from coordinate 28,371 downwards.
ATTAAAGGTGGGGTTGGAAGTGGGGATGCCGCAGTGGATGCTGCTGCGGGAATTTTATTAATCGCAGAACCCTCCTGATTTCGGGATACCAATGGAGCAGAGTGAGCTACTTGCGAAGATTTCGCAGGTTTGGCGAGTTGATTGTTAGGAGGTCTAGGAAGCTCATGAAGCTCACTCATCCTCGATGAAGAAACAAACGAAGGCAAAACACTAGAAGATGCTTTAGGAGATAAAGGCTGCGGCATTGAAAAACGTGAAGGTATTCCAGAAACTAGTGGCAGTGTTTCAGTAAGTCCAGTTGAATTGCCAGATAAAAGAGGTTTTACTGACACAGGTTTACTAGTCAATGGACCAGACAAAGCTTGTCTTTTGACTTTCTTAGTATCAAAAGCATTAAAAACATCAACTTGTGGAGGTGTCAGTCCCTCTGACGAAGGACGCGGTAGCTGGGAGGAAGTGGCATCACTGTTGCTTTCTTTAAGAACAGACGGCGCCCCACGGGTAGTTCGTTCAGAAGATTTACCATCACCACAATCTTTCTCATTTTTTTCATCTAATGGAGAAGAATGCCTCAAATTATGTGAACGGCCACTTGAACTTGGGCGGGGGCCTGAGTGACTTAATTTTGTAATATTTGTTTCTTTTATGTCAACAGGCGTGGGAAGTACATAAGCATTAGACTTCGCTGTAGATGGTGTTACCAGTTGTCTTACTTTGTCAGCAGGGTCAAATTTCTTTTCCGCTAATATTGGAGCTGAATAGCTGCTGAATCTATGCTCTCTAGTAGAGACTTTAAGATCCCCTTTGTCTACACTGACCTACCAGAAGAAAAAATTGAAAATTAACACATAATGACCCAAGTGAAACTACAGAATCTTTTGTACTTAATGATCTAACAGACCAACAAGGCTGCAATAAGACTTGAAATAGGCAACGTCCCCATGCCAGGCCAACATCCCTAAGGTTTCTTATGCTTCCCTTAGGCGCTCATCAGGGAGATAAGGAAATTCAAATACAGTATTTCAATATTTCATAATTAAGGGCCCGTTTGTTTAAACCCTTATTATTATTATTATTATTATTATTATTTGTGCAAAAAGAAAAGGGGTTTCAATTATGCTAAGCATGGCTGTTTTCAACGATGACATTCATTACAAATAAAATCACCTTTTTAAAAAAATCTGTTCTGGGTTTATTTTGATAAGCTACTTGGATTAACTTTCTAAAACAATCAATTTATTAAAAAGTCCATTTTTATGTCCTTTATTCATATAAAATTTTTTTGAGTTGAGCTAAATAACCATAACTCTTTTAAATAATTTGAAAATCACTTTCCCTCCTTAAGCTTAAACAAACAAACATGCTCTAAATTTGTTTTATAGATGTTATGTTCTAGAGCAGATTGAGAATTATATTATTGTGAGCATTAATTTAAGGTTTAAATTACAGTTTTAAACTCGATTAAATAAAAGGAGCAAGAGATAGCACCTCTGAAGTTTCTGTCGTTGTAGCTTGAACATATGATCCTGATTCCTCCACCTGATAAAAAACTATCAACTATTATATCATCATAATAAGAACTAATTATTCAAAGTTCTACATTAACATGATATCACTTTGGATGCGCTTCAGAAACAGAGTATAGGTAGATGCAATAGAAAATACAAACAATTTTCTGCCAATATAAAAATATACGAGCACTTAATAAGACATAACATAAGGAACTTCAAACAAGTTTGAATTGCATTAAACCCGAACCTCTGTAGAGTTCCGTGATGTTGCAACATCAGGTCCCTGCTTATATTCACCCACTTCAGTTGCCTCACAGCCATTCTCACCATCACCCTCAAATCCACTGAGTTGGTAATCAATATGTTGTTGTTTGGTAATCATCCTAACATGGGGCTCAGCAGCCTCAAGTGATTGGAGTCCCTTGCGAAAGAAGCTCAACTATATTTAAAGCAGAATAATAAGGGGGGGAAGATACATTAGTATCTGCATTTGGCAAAATAAAAAAGGTAGAGAATTAAAGATAGAGCCGAAGTTCCAAAAAAAGGTGGAGATGTAAAACTTGAAGCCTTAAAGAAAACCTGAGCTGCATAGTGGCGGGCAGCTTGAGTTAGGAGACTTCGGGACTGCCCCTGCTTCAGAGATTTTAACCGAAAAGCATATAGTGTTGCTTCCTCTTCATATTCATCCTGAGCTGCTTGCAACTGCTGTGGAGTGATACTTTCACTTTTTGCACCTTTTGACTTCCCCTTTTCTTTCTGTTGGGCAATCATGTATTCATAAACTTCTCTGAAGACAATGAATCAGAATCAGGAAGCAATCACTTAACAAGAAGCAAAACAACCCATAGAAATGTACAGACCTTTTTTCATCACATTGCCTCTTCATATCCTGCATCAGGAATAATGGATAATTGAGAAGTAGCAACATTAACATTTTATACGCCATAATTATAAACCAACATGTTATTAACCATATGGTTTTAATTTCCTTTTTCATTAAGGAAATTTTATCAGAGATAAACGAAAAATACAAATGTTGGTGCGTAAGATGCCCTCCAATGAGAATCAACCAGAAAAACTCTAAAGTTATAAAACAAAAGGGTTGAAAGGCCACAACAGATAGACCTCCTTTACCAACGTGCATGGCACCCAAAGCAAGCCATATATAAACTCTCTCCCATAAAATATGTAGGGTGAGTAGGCCCCCAAAATGTAGGCATTCACCAAACCAACCAACCAACCAGAGAATCCCAAAACCTCAGGCTACCCCCGTACTTAAGTAACCTATGCATGTTAATAAAGGACAAGGGGTCCTGATACAGTCTGTTCTGTCCCGACAGTAATTACTCTTCCCTAGTATTAACTAATTTTAATAGCAGTCAGTAATAACTCAAGTAATAGAGTAATGACAGAGCTTCACGGGGGAAAAATAATGAAAGGCCAAATAAATGTACATATTGCATCCATAACCTAACTATCTAGGAGTCAAACAAATGATAAAAAGAAAAGTAAATAAACAAACCTCAACAGTTCGCAATTCAGAGAGAAGAATCTCTGCTGGGTTTGTTATTGTCTGAAATATGTGATAACGCTGAGGCACAAGAAGCCTAGAGTCAGCACAGATCATATGTAAAAGCATTATGGTAAAATGGGAGCAAATAATTCAAAAACTTTCATCCGGATCAAGGACTTACATAGCTATCAAGAAGTTCTTTAAGTTCAAGCTGCACTCCACCAAGCTTACCCAAAAGTTTACCTGGATACATTGCACAGATACTAACCAACTATAGCACATACTATGCATGAATTATAACAATTATCATAATGACTCAGTTGCTTGAACAGGAGAGCAATGACCCACTCACCACTTTCTTCATCATCATTTAGTGCAGTCTTCTCCACTAGAAAAGTGCCCATTTCCTGTAGTGACTCAGAAAACTCTGGAAACATATACCACGTCAAAGTTACAAAATTGGATCCCTCAAAAATTAACATTGTATTCTCAAAATCATTGGAAAAGGAAACTCCATAAACTGGTGCATTTTTTCCAAACGATTAAATGTGTATCCCTTCACTAAACTCTAGAAGAAATTATAAATAAGCAAAGAAAAGCAGGATGACCAATCAACTGAATTTCAAAGATGAACAAATCTTTACCTACCAAAAGCACTGTTTGCAGTGGCAGCGGCAGCTGATAGCAAGCTATCATAGCAATTTCTCATCTCTTGCATATCCTGCCAAATGAAAAAGAAAACCTATAATGCCTTGGGAATCAAAGGGCCATAGAGGAGAAAAGAAAAGAAATGGAATTGTAAATATCACTGGATACAAGCAAGAAAAACTATTAAATTTCCATATACACAAAGTAATCAATAGAATGTTAATTGGGCAATAGGCACAAGGATATAAAGGGGCAACTAAAGCGAAAGAATTGCTGAATGTGGAACACATTAGCCATGATTATCCTTATACCAAACTTTTCACATATTTAAGAGTACATATTATGAAGTAGATATTATCAATATATCTATGACTTCCCCCACCATAGATGACCTTTAACGGTGATTTGTCTGAAAAGGCGAGCTATCATCATAAACATCACACATTTTACTGTTTGCAGCAAAATATAGGGGTGAGCATCGGTCGGTTCGGTTCGGTTCGGTCTCAAAATATGCAGAACCGATCGATCGAATAACACTGAAAATGAAAACCGAATCGAACCGAATAAGCCAATCGAACCGAACAAGGACCGAACCGAAATTTGATAATTCGGTTCGGTCGGTTAATTCGGTTTTTCGGTTTGGACTTATTTTTTAAATATTAAAACAAGCAACACTACAAAATTGGGCCTTTTTTTCTATTCGTTTTTTTAATATGAGCCCATTATAATTATACCTATATGACATAAAGTCCAAATATTATAAAGGCATGGATAATCAAATAAACAACCATAAATAAACATCGATGATCAAATAATAGCCTCATAATCCAGTCACAATACCTACTGATGAGAGTGACTGATTGAATTGGGGTTTCAAGTGATGTTATTATTTTTTATTCTTTATTAAAATAAAAAATAAAAATAAAAATAAAATAATTTATAAATTAAATATAATTTATAAATTAATAAATTATATGTAATTCGGTCGGTTCGGTCTATTCGATTTTAAATTTTACTAACCGAATCGAACCGATCAACCGAAATATTTAAAATAAAAAAACCGAATCGAACCGAAAAATCAAATAGACCGAATCAAATAGACAAAATTCGATTCGGTTCGGTTCGATTTTCGGTTTCGGTTCGGTTTTGCTCACCCCTAGCAAAATATGTATTAACCCTATCAAAAGGATGACAAAAGTAACATTTAGGAAATAACGTAACAAGCTAAGGATATCTTCCTTTCAGATGCAATTCACCGGCTACACTAGAAAACCCTCGCCAATAATTGCAACTAAAGGATGGTCCACTCAGGTTTCAAAACTCAACTGGAGAGATCAACTATCTCCTGAATCATTTCCGCAGAATTATAATTGTAACCTTTAAACTTAAAATGGAAACCCTCATATGCAAAGACGATAAGGCCCTTTCCGACAAGTGCATTATCTAATTCCATTTGTCAAGTCACATTAGCCAACAAGTGATCGAGTTGCAAAGAGCCATCGCGTAAGATAACACGCGGAGTAACTCAAAGACGAGAGGAAACAAAGTCGCACGAGTACCTTATCAGCCTGAGCAAGCTCATCGAACTTCAACGAGGGCTGAACGTCCGTCTTCTCCTTCTCAGCGGTCTTGTGAAGTGCAATTCTCCTCAATTTACTGAGCGAGGATTTCATTTCCAGGAAACCCTAAGGCAATGGCCCAACCACGACAGAGCAGAGCGGGAAAGAAGAGAACCGAGGCCCCTCCGTTCCTCTGGCAATTTGGAGAGAATCTCAACTCCAAATCCCCAAACAAAGTTCAGAATTCAATTCCATAGTCCCAACGTCATTAAAGAAGCTTGCTCAATTAGGTCAAAACGACACGAAACAGAGGAGTGAAGAAAAAGACGAGAGTGAGGGATGAAAATTGCGGAAACGGGAAGAATGACCAAATTATGCATCCGGGAGGAAAGGGAAAGGCCGCATCACCCCGACGTCATGCCCCAATTGCTCTCGGCCCACACGCTCGCGGGCCGCCACGTGTGTCCACTGGGCAATTTCGTGACTTCTCACTCCAGTCTCCATCGAACGACTCAAAGAGTGACACGTAGATGAAGATGGATGCCTGTTGTTCTTTCGGCCAATGCAGGACGCTCTGCGGTCACATGAACTTACACACTACATTTCAATAGAATTTAAATATATTTGACCAAAAAAAAAAGAATTTAAATATTGAGAAAATATACCATCTTTTAAGAATTTGTAAATTACTATTCTTTTCGTTGCTGCGGAGGACAATATAACTAAGAAAAATTAATCTGTTCTACGCTTGCATTTCAATGAAATAGCAACTCTGTTCTGTATTATAAAATATTTTTAAAGTGTTATATTAACAAATTCAAGGCATTTTAAATTTTTCAAAATATAATTAATGAAATTTAAAAAAAAATCCTTAATTAAGAGATATACTTAATAAAATCTCTTACTCGAGGCACTCTATCAAATAGAAATAAAAATAATAAGAATATGTACTTTTAAAAATAATTAATTTAATAACATTAAAGTTACATTTAATTTAAAATACTTTGTAATACTGAACAAGTGAACGCCAGCGAGGATGGGGGAGCTGGGTCAGCCATAAAAAGGCTTGTTTCCACTCTCAGATCTTGATTTGTAGAACATGGCCCTAGAGCTCATGGACTCAATCATTCAGGTTGATCTTGAGGGTTTCAAGCCTTTTAAATTCTTTTGAATTTTTTTTTTAAATATGTGTGTCTGTGTGTGTGAAAATAAAATAAAGCAAACCAACAAAATTAAATATGAATTCATTAAATATCGGATCATAGATCAAATTCCCAGATTCAGACCAAACAAAATTTAATAAACTAAACCGGTCTTCTCTAAATATTAATAAAGCAATAATACTAGAAGGTTTGAAGCACCATTGTGGTGATATATTTTTATGACTGTCATACTTAAGATCGACAATATATGATTGTACTTCATAGTAGACTTTCGAGTAATAAAAAATATCAAGGTTTGCTTTTTTGTTTAGTCTAGGGTTTTATTTTAAAAAATTGATAATAAAATTTTTTTAAAATATATATGGCAATTTAATCCCTTAAAATGCCATAATTCACCAAAAGTTTTTAAAAATTTTTTTATTATTAATGAATTTATTGTTATTTTCCTTTTATTTTCTTTTTTTTTAATTTTTAACTGCTCTCACTCTCTTTTCACATTTGAATTATTTTCCTTATCACTTATTAAATTTTAATATTTTTTTATATAAAAAACATACAAACGGGCGAGCCTTCAATTCAGCTCGATTATTTTTTAGTCCAGTAAAACTGGTCCCCTCAGATCCGATTAAGTGTTGACTCATTCAACATGCAAACCCACCGGCCATCCATTTAAAGGAATTCAAAACAGGCCAAGCATATTTTCCCTACACCGATGAGAGTGACGAGCGTGTTTGGGAGAAGAGGATGCGCTACGTACGGGACAAGATGGTTAGGAATTAGGTTAGGAAGGGACTGGGAAGCTGGTGGCGTCAAGCGATGCGGCCAGTATGTTGACTGAGGAAGTGGTTCGTACGAAAATGGGTCTGCTGACGTGGAGGATTAAATTGGGCCCCAGGGTCTCCCACGTCCACATCACTCCTCGTGACGGTTCCATCTTCCGCGGTCAAACCAAACTTTGGACCTTCCTGTTGGCTGCCTCCCTTGAGTCCCTTCGCCCTCACTTCCCCCTTCCATATCGTGGAGGAGGCTATTTTGGGGAATGTGAAAAATTAGGAAAGCTGAGTCATCGTAACTGAAAAGTAGGCAAGGAGTACAGTCGTATGGCAGATTAGAAGGGATAGACGCAAACGCAACTTGCTTTTGGAAACCAACCACAGTATTTTTGGAAAGCACTACACGCGAGGCGACATCGCACATAACACGCTTTTGCTTTACATCACCACTTCCCTAGCCCTCCTATAAAATTTTGCAACCCCATAAAACGTTATTTAATTTGATTTCATGGTTTTGTTTGTTCTGATTTAACCTTTTTAATTTTAAATATATATTCCCTCCAATTCTTATTATAAAACATTTTCAATCATTTTACATGTCTTAAAAGGAGATAATTTTTTTTCTTGATATCATAAAAAGTTATATATAATTTTATTTTTATACTATTAATTTTAAATAATAATACAATTGTATTAAATATTTTTATGTTAATCAATAAGGATAAAATTAAAAAAATTGTTTAATAATTATAATGTGTCTTATATTTTGAATTAAAAATTACTTTTAAAAAGTACCTAATAAATAAAATTGGAGAAAATATATGCTTAACAAGCTGGAAGATTAAAGATGGGTAAACCATGAATCCTGAAGGAAGAGGTTTTCTGAATCTGAGCCTTGAAATTTTTTTTATCTCCAGTCAAAAATACGTGTTGCTTGATATCGAAGGATCAATGACGACGAGTGCTCGTTGAAAAGGAACAGAATCAGACTTATAGTCTTCCCCCACTTCCAAAGGTGAGTGACGGGGGAAAAAGCCCAAGACCCACGTTTGCCCCCGACCCAAGATTTGCTTTCTTCCTTTCATTCTTTTCTTTTCTTTTTTGGGTGAAATTTAAGCGAAATTCAGGACATCATTACATGGTGTGGACTTTCCTTATGATCCTCCATGTCTTTGCTAAAAACATTCGTCATTGGGAGTTGGCTTGCGATGGAGGAAACACAGTGGATCGTTAAATTGAATTCTATTATTTAAATTTGATAGTTTTTAAAAATACAGATTAATTTGTATCACTAACATTTAATTTGAAAGATTTAAATTTGCAATGTATAAGCAGTGGAGGGAAAACACAGCGAAGAGAAACCAAATCTTCATCATTGACCCATACATAAGTAGATCCGTGACTTGGTAGTTTCCACTTTCCTTCTCCCCCCTAGAATGTCAAGATACAAAGGTCTTCTTTTCTGTTAGAACTAGTAAAATGCCATGCGATGCACAGGTCTCTTTTTTTGGAAAAAAAAAAACTTATAATAGACACCTTTTTATATCATCCTATAAATACCTAGGCTATATAACTACTGTCTTTAATATTAAATATGCATATTAGGGTTAAAAAAATGAATAGTAAAAATAAATGTATATGGTGCGAATGAATACGATAAGAAGCAGGTTAACTATCAAATTATCGAAAACTTTCCTATAAACAACATTAGAAGTTCTATCTATGGATCAATCACCTTTATCAAGAACTAATATTTTTAAACCTTCCTTACTTTAAATACAAGAAATAGCAAAATATAACTGATCATGAATGAAAGTAGGACAAGGTGGGTACAAATTGACGTGGAACGGGCTCTAATCCTGGCTTTTATTAATGATTGTTAAAAAGGCCAACATAATGGGAAATAGCTTCCTTATAGTAAATAGTAACATGGAATCAAATAGACACATAGCGGTATACATACTTCTGTCCTTACAGTTGACCTAGACATTATTGAGTCTCAATAACATGTTTTCCAATTCATAAAACTATGAGACATGTACATTTGTATAACCCCATAAACTTATTACTATTCTGCATTAAAATAATTGAGGCAACAACTTTCAGCCTTGTTTCATGATTTGGAAGGTTTGTCATTATAATTAAATTTAGAAAGTCTATAGAATATAAGTCATTAGGTAAATCCATATCCCAATCATCTTTCACAGTATTATAAGAACTCAAGTATACAACTTTCTCTTCAAGAAGAAGAGACAACATATACTTATTTATGTCTTCACCCACAACAAATGTTAGGGCTAAGATAGCCTTATCTTTAAAATATAAGAATTATAGACATTGTTAAGAAAATTCAGGATATATGTTTATCACCATGGATTCTCCTAATAGTTAGATCACGCAAATAAATATAAAATGCAGCTGTAATCCTATCATGTCTTTTGGTCACACACTTGAAAATAGTCAAGAAAACATAGCATGAAGAACACTGATAAATGAATTTAAGAAGACATTTAATTAAAACACAACATAAACAAACTACGCATCATGCATGTTTATTTTTTCATCGTCACTTGTTTCACCATGTTTGATATAAGTTTATCATCACTACCATCCAAAGCAAATGCCAAACGACACAAATTCTTCACCTCAATTGAGTTGTTGATTGCATGATCACCTACATTATCATATTATGGAAAAATCACCACTACCTGTTTAGTCTTGAACATGTTTTTGAGCTATTGACCTTTAAAAAAGTGCCACCACCCATATTATCAACGTCTAATTATACATGTGAAACATTACATCCCAAATATAACTAAAGGCTTATAAAAAGAAGGATAGATAAATGCAAAATAGTGCAAGCACCGGCCAAGGTGCATAGACAAAATAAACTCGTTAATGCTATAGATGTTAATTAAAGTTGAAAGTGTGAAATGAAATAGATAGACCCATACCATTTATTTATAATTGGTATAATATCTATGCGAGAGGAAACTTTGAATTAATACTACCAATAATATCAAATAACTAAATATTGAAATTTTAAGTTGGGGAAAATTATCATAAAATCTCTTAAATTATGTAAATGACATTTTGCTCTCTCAAAATGCCATAATTTTCTTGAAGTCCTAAGGGCCTTTTTTATCATTAAAAAATTAACATAAATGATCAAATTGCCTTTAATTCAAACTTGCAAATTGTTGTTGAGTTCTTGTAATTTTAAGAAAAAAAGTTGTGAATCTTCGAACACAACTTGTGAATAGTAATTGATATTCAAATTAAGAGCAGTGTGGTTATTTACATTAATTCCTTAATGATAAAAAAATCTCTAAAAATTTCAAGAGAATTATGGCATTTTGAGGGATTAAAATATTATTTATATAATTTAAAGAGATTTTATTATCACTTTTCCTTTAAGTTATTGCATTTAAAAATTGGAACTTAAAACTAAAGCTTTTTTATTATTGATTACCTTATGTTGACAATTCAAAATGGTCGAGTATATTGATTGATATTATTAACTTATCTTATTCAAATTATAGTATTTCAAAATTGTCAAATACTTCTAAAGGATTGATTAATTTTGGAAAATTCATTTTTTCCAAAGATACACAACTTTAAGAATTTTTCACATATTTAATAGGCCATTTTTTCCACTGTTAACTTATCTCGAATCAATGTTTGAATTTCAAATCACAATATTTACTAATTAAATAAAATTATTAATTAACAAAAATTATCATTAAATTAATGAATGTATTGTTTGATCAGCTAATATAAAAAACACTATTTAAACATATAATATAAATAATAATATTAAATTGATATACTATATGATTAGAATCATTGTTGTTAATTTCTTGTTTTGATACCTCAAAATATATGTACTTGTGGTTACACCTCTTCTTTCTATATTGATTCGGTGACAAACTCTAGATGTAAAAAAAAATATATAGCAAGTACGGGTAAAATTGCAAACTTATTGTACTATCATGAGTGTAATAGCCTACTTATAGGTCTAGCTATTATACGATGATGATGATTGTCACCCTTTTTTTATATTTTTATCTTTTTACTACATAATATAATCCATATTGTATTTTATCAATCCACATAGTCAATTTTCAAATGATTTTTCTTTTTGACTTTTAACTGTTAAATAAACCCCATGTTCAATCTCGTCCATTCATGAAAGTAATAAAAATAAGAAAAAATTACATCTAAGTCTTAGACAATAAAATTAATTATCAGAAGGTCCATTAATAACTAAGTTAAGTCTATTGTGTTGTCAATGACTTTAGTTCAGTTGTTAATGAATCTTATGATAATTAATTTTTTTATGCAGAGCTTCAACATAATTCTCTCTAAAATTAACCCCTATTCATTTACTTAATATTAGGGAAAAAACTACGCAGTGATTTTCCCTCAAATTAGCTTTGCTTATGGATAACACATGAGGTTATGAATTTAGTTAGATAAATTATTATTATTCTGATATTTCATATATTATAAATTGTCACAAGTTATTTTCTTTTATGTAGATCTATACATGTAAGTAGGAAATTTTAAATACTACTCTAATTCTTAATTCTTATATGAATTTATGCAATTAGTTTTAACACAGTAGATTCAAAAATATCATTTTTTCAACATACTCTCAAAATGAAATGCATGGAATTAGATTTAATATAAGAATACTTGATTTTAAATGTTTTATTTATAATTATTTTTATTTTATTATTTTTATTGACTATTTAATTTAGGATAACACATTTACCACATATTTTATTTATTGACTATTAAAATATTATTAAACACATCTCTCTCCTCACAAGTTTATGAAAACTCACTGTTCTAACAATTTTGGCTTGAATAAAATAGTAGCTAATATATCATTTAATCATAATTAGGATAATATTTATACAAAAAAATTCAAATTAAAATTAAAAATTTTATCTAATCATTATTTATTAACTGCTCTAACTTAAAATTTAAACCTAAAGTCTTTTTAATATTAAGTACATTATGTTGAAAATCTAAAATAACTGAATATGTTGTCCAAAATGATTATTAACATATTCTACTCAAATTATCTCATAAAAAAATATCCTACTCAAATTACAGTGTTATCTAAATTTTAAATACTTTTAGAAGATATGATTAATTAGGCAAAATCATTTTACCAATGATACATGACTGTGATAATGTTTTGCACCATTAACTTATCTCGATTAAATATTTAAATTTTAAATTTAAATATTTACTAATCTTAAACCCGACATGAATAATAATTATATTTTGAAGATAATTAGAAATGTAAATATATTATATAAAAATTAAATCGAAACCAACCCAACATATTAGATTATACTATTTAAAGATTTTTCAAAAAAATAATTAAATTTAAAAATAGTATACTATTAATGTTGAAACCACATAATCATATTATAGAAATAAAAAAATTCAAAATCTTAAAAAAATTGTAATTGATTACCTAATATATTTAGATTTTAATCTTAATATTAAGATTTGTAAATCTTAATCAATTATAGTTATGTAAAATGATATTTTAGATTGATATAGGATGATATTATTATTGTTTTAGATAATTACAATAAAATCAAAACAAATTACCTAGGGTAATTTTTTTAATTAATCACATAATCCTCAATCCAATTTAAAGGCAATCACTAAAAAGGAACCCTAAAAAATAAAATTGAGGAAGAATATCAAATCCAACTCTGTCTCATTTCCTCTAATTAAAAAATATTGCCATTTAAATAGAAAACGTTATTTACATTATTTACATATCTTTCAAAATTAAAAATTAGAAACTATGTATCTTTTAGTTACTCTATATATATATATATTAATATTTAAAATATCATCTTGAACTAATCTAAAAATTAATAAATAAACTGTCTTTTAAAGAAGAAAATTGCAAAGACATTCAAAACATTGGAGAAGTTACTTTGGCTTGAAATTCACCTTTGCCTCATTTCATAAACAACTAAAAATACTGTCATTCAATAATGTGGATGTTTCAATTAACACTCATGAGGTTGGGTATCTGTTACCTAGTTTGCCTTCAAATTAGTCATTAGGTATGATCGAGATTAGCTTCATTTGTTATATAAATGACAACATTAATCCAATGGCCTGAGATTCTACTTCTCAAGTAGCGACTTCAATTGCAATAAAATTGTCAATATTCTTGCCTTTCTTGTCGCAACAAATGGTCAAAGTTTCCTCTAAAGTGATTATGTGCTTTTTCTTATGCTTTTCACTTTCTCCTTCCTCTTTGTTCAGCTAATTACACGAGCATCCTTGCTTGATGGAGCATTTTTTGTCCTTCAAGTGGAGTTAATTTTGGGTGAGTCTCAATCTAAAGATTAATTGTCATTCAACTATGACATATTTTGGTAATAGAAAATTAGTAGCTATATATTAGCTTGTTGGGATTGAGATGCAAACTTATATTACAATGAAATATTATTACCATTATGTGAACTACAATATCTCAATGGGCTTAGACATTATTCCAAAAAAAAAAATATAGATAGCCAAGAAAAATACAAAATTCAAGCCAGCTAAGATTTGATACAAACCATAATGACAGTTAAAAATAGAGTTAGATTATTTACCTATTTAGAAAATTCATCTTTAGGCTCCTTTCATGTATGCCAATTAGAGATAATTACTAAAGAAAAGTTATAGCAAAATCGAGACTAAAATTTGGAGGCAAGGAAAAATATTGTGTAATTGTCAATTGTAGCGGCGTCAGCTTTATAATCACTGCGTAGTGTGTGGATGTTGGAGTTAGATGCTTGTGTATAGGTGTGGTATGCTAAACAAATTACTTGAAAAATTGGAGAAACTAAGAAAAATTTATAGCAATGAAGAATAATCAATGAACAAATAGATAGTCTTATGAATCGCAAAAATTTGATTACCCTATAAAAAGGAGCATGAATTATACATGAATTAGTTGAAACTGAAAATATGGAATGAAATCGTAACCAAACATATTTATTTATAATTGATATAATATATGCATTAGAGGAAATTTGAATTTAAATCGATAATATAATATAATCAATAGTTATCATAAATAATTATCATGAGTAATTTTAAATTCAAAATTCAAAACAGAATCAAGCTTTGAAATTAAAGTACCATTTATTTGGAAATTTGAATCATATTTAGCATAAATAATTATTTTGAGAAATTTTAAATTTTAGTATTTAGTAATATTTTATCCCATAACTAAAAACTATATATTTGAATTTTGAATAGATATATATACACTTTGTTATATGATTGAAATTTTGCAAAATCACCCAAGATATGTAAATAATTTTTTATTCAAATTTATTATATGATTGATTACATGAACCTTAATTTTTGGAAAATATTTAGGATGCATCAAAATTTTCAAAAATCATGAGGACAGACAGAAAATTTTAAACACATATTTTTTTTGCTAAATTTTAAATACATAAGTATTAATTTTAATTCAAATATGATCAGATTTGGATTTGAAATAGATAAAGTTTATTTTTTTAATACATCTAAAAAATAATAATTCATCCTACACCTAACTCCAAACTTAAATAATATATTTTATATACATTAAAAAAATAATAAATCATCTCAAACCTAACTCCAAACCTGATTCGGGAGTACAGAATTGTAAGAAATACATCCTGAAGCAAAGAATTACAGTAAACTTAAAATTAGACACGTGACATTCTCTTATAACATTTAACTTTACTTTTATATATATAATAATTTGGGGAGGTACATATATATATATATATATATATAGATCCATAAGCCCCATGCCTGATATTTAGATTCACAAACCCCATGCCTGATATTTCGATTCAAGATATGATATCGAATCAAATATTGAAATACATACATACATACATACATATATATATATATATATATATCAGTTACATATATCAGTTACATACTTTTTATTTAATCTAGATTTAGTCAACACAGACAGGACTTCCTCTCACTTTTTTCATCAACTCACACTTAATTCTCGACGGCTATTTGATTTGGTGAAACATTTTTATGAACCACGCATCCTATTTTAATTTCCAATAATCCTCGTCCTCCTATTATTTTATAATTTTTTGTGTAATTATCAAGCCTTCCCCTCATGTCATATTCGTTATGACTTAATAGTTATGAGCACTGGGAGAGAAGCAAAGTAGCAAACCAAACAGTTTCGGAAAAATTACACTGAACGAATGCGATTAGATGGGAGCGCTGCGCGGATTGCAATATTTGCAACATTTTATCCATTACTTTTCAAAAGCTTCTTCTTCTTCTTTTTTAAACTAGGTGGCCCTTTGAGTTGCATAAAATTTAATAATTAAACAGGATTGTCTAAAATATTGTGAAAAGTAGAAAAGTGAAATTTGTTATAAATATTAATTGCATACTAATATATTAATTTCCTTCTTTATTAAAATGAATCATTTGCCATTAAAATTATGGAACGGTTGCCATTATAAATTTTCAACACACTGTAATTAAACATCTGAGCCAAGCGTCACAGTATAGAAACAAGATTTTTTTTTTTCCCCGGAAATGGTGGCCGACCTTCTTTTTGCTCAACAATATCATTTTCTCATTTGCCCCTAACATATCCATAGAATTGGAACTCATGACCTTATCCTGGTATCAATTGTTTAATTAGCTGGGATTGATGAAATATTTTATCCTTTGGTTCTATTTATACAGGGTAGAGAAAGAAATTTAATTTTAATTCTATTTATAGGCATTTCATTATTTTCAATATTTATCATTACCTTCCTACTCTTATTAAACGTTAAAAATAATTTTTTTTGGTCCTTACAAGGTAGAAGTGGAAACTTATCAAATTTTAAAACAAGATTAATAAGATTTAACATTTTCCTTAATTTTGGTAAAATGTGCGGACAATGACTTATAAATAAGGCAACATCATTTATCATTGTATAAAAACGGTTAATTGTTTCGTCAGATTATAATCTTGTAGAGCAAGCTTCGACGCCCCAATTCAAATACAAAGAGAGCTGATTGACTAGGTACGCTACTAATCTTGTATATGCCTGGCTTATCGATACCGTCCAGTCTATGCTCTACTACTATACATACCTATCTGCTTATATATGTGTACGAAGGTTTGGCATGTGACCAGGAGCTTTTTCTGAAAGCATTGGACAGAATATAGCGGTGCAATTCCTGCCCTTAACTTTGTTCGTAGAGAGAAGTGCGAATTGCAGGCTAAGGCTGTGTTTAAATTTAGCGTATCATCAGTTCTGAATATAATATAGATCACGCACGTGTGTCTGGTAATTCTCTGAAGACATGAAAAGTGTCATGGTGAATAAAACAAGAAATACAGCAAACTAAAGGGGAGGAAGCAGAATTTGAATAAGCCATGCATTATTCATCAGAATATCAGATTGCGCATATATAAGGTCCAGTACAGTATGTATATAAACTTTTCTTCTCACCTCGATAACTGTTGGTATGTTAAATGTCGTATGAGAATATTCAGGTGAATAAGCATGTATGTATATAAACTTTTCTTCTGACCCCCATAACTGGTATGTGATATGTCATATGAGAATATTCAGGATTTTAAAAAGCAATCCTGATTCCTCTATAGTCCCACGACACTCGCAAGATGGATGAGAATTAAGGACTTGCTCTTCACATTTTCTCTTCTCAAGTGAGTCTTCCGGCTATGTTGTCAGATCTATGGCGAACGATGCCAATTTTCTTCCCACCTGATCTTCCCTTGTTTATAACATCCCTAAGTCTTCTCCCTTTTCTCTCTTTCTTCTCAGACTCCTGCCAAAGGGGTCGCGCATTTAACAGAGCGAATTATTTCATGGAACACAATCGACCTTATATGTTATAGTTGACAATACCTTTTTGGGGTTGGTGATTTCCTTCCTCGATGGCTTGCTCTTGCCCACCAATATTGGATCGTCATTACCTACGCAGAGAGCAGCAAAACCATTAGATGACAGCCTTAATTTTCAACCTTGATCAAAAACCTGGGATCATGATATATTCGTTCACCCATGTTGTCGGTGGTTTCGGCCATGTCAGGGTCATCGTGGGAGTGTTCTATATCACTGGAAGATCCGGAGTGGACGCAATATTCCCTGAAACTGGGGGACGCAGCGCCGGAGAAGGCATCATCCCTCTCAATCTCAACGGTGGGTGGAAGAACGTTAACGGACGGAGGCTTTGCGGGGCCATGTTGCTTGGCCTCTTTGACTCCGACCTCGTCATGGTCGGCCGGCATGAAGCGGAAGGAGAAAACGGCGTCGTTGTTGAGGGGCGAAGGAGAGGCTTTGGGAGGCTCCTCGACGTTGATGGGTCGGGCGACTTTGTAGTGGAAGGGGTTGTTGGGATGGTGCTCAGGACCCAAAACTGAAGCGCCACAACCCATGACAGAACGGAGGAGATCGATAACGGAGGTGGTGGTATGGTGTTGGGGAGAGAGGGTGATGAGTTGCGTGCATTTTTGTAAAGACAAACACAAATGAGGGATGCAACGAGGGTTACGGAATTTAATCATGCCAATGGCTTCTGCTAAGCTTATAACCTCTCTGTTTAGTTTTTTTTTTTGGGGGAAAAACTATGTTTATAAAAAGAAGTCAATATATTAAGTAATTCATAATTTTGAATGGATATTTCCACACATACATAAATGCTGGTTAAAAAAAAAAAAGTACATGCATCCACGCATATATACATATACTTAATTATACACACAGATGTGTATGTGTGTGTGAATTACTTAATACACACACATACATATATCCATATACACACGTGTGTGTACACATAATATATATTCCTTCTCGTCTTATTTATATAATACAGCAAAAGAGATTTTTTAATCATACTTATAAGGTATATTATTAACTTTTCATTGTAAGTTTCCCCTTTCATCAGATCAAATATTAGTAAGAAAAATATGCTATTAATATCTACCTATATGTGTGTGTTTAATATTAATGGAGATGGAATTAAAAACAACTTATTAATTTTTACTGAGAGTTGTTGAATTTTAATTTTTTTTTTAGTTTCCTCTTCTATAGCTAATCAATGTGATGTGTATATTATAAAAGTCCATTTGTACATGAGAGAAAATGGATTTCAAAATAGTTTCCTTTCGTTCGTTCAAAAAAAAAAAAAAAAAAGTTTTCCCTTCGGACCTGAGAATTTCAAAATAGTTTTCATGTAACTTATTTGTATTGTCGCGCGCCTCACAAGTCAAGTGATGCGCCACCGAACATTGTTTGTTGGGCCTCACAAGTCAAAACATTTAACGCTTTGTGTTTTGAGGGTAGCTGTTAAGGCTTGTAAAACATTTTTTAAAATAAAAAAAACTTATATACTTATCATTATATATTTAAAAAATTTATTTTTAATTAAATTAAGATATATATATTTATTAAATATTATTTATTTCATAATAAATTTTTATTAATAACATATTAAAATTTATATATCTTAATTTAATTTAATAAAAGCATGTTAAATATATAAAAGTAAGTATATAAGTATTGTCCTTTTTAAATTTTATATTTAATGTCAACATCAAATTATCAATATTAATTATCACCTTTATGTTTTGGTTAAAAAAAAAAATTATCACCTTTATGTCATTTCTATGCCAGACACATACAGATAAAAGACTAGTTAAAATTAGCGAATAACTTTAAAATTATCTTACGTTTTAGAAGTACCCTTAATTAAATATAATAAATTTTAACATAATATTACTTATTTTTTTAATCTCCCTCTCTACTATAATTACTCAATAACATCCATATAAAAATAATACAAGAATTTTTAATTTCTCAATGAAATTTGTAAAATAAATTATAAATTAAAACATCAAAAATAGCTCCTCATTTGGAATAAACTCTGGAAATTGAATAGTCCCCAGAAATGTAAGTATTTTCGCTTGGTTACTGCTTCACAATAAGCTTTTGACAAAAGAAGCTAGAAAAGATCGAGACATGAGTGGTTCCACTTCTTGTGCCTGGTGTCATCACGTGGAGGGAGATAGTATCCATGTTTTAGGCGACTGAGGAAATAAAAGCTGTGTGGATTTCTATCATCAAGCCGAGTCTTCTCACAATATTTTTTATTTGTAATTTGTGGGAATTGTACCGTTTAAACGTGACTGCAAATGTGGGGCGGGTTGAAGGATATTGGAAGGAGCCACGTGTTGTTTTTTGCTAGCTCATTTAGAAGCATAAGAATGACAAAATATTTGAAAATAACGTTACTTGCACCCTGCATCTCTTTTCTAAGAGCCAAGGGCATGTTAGTAATCATAATGATGCACGTATAAGTAGAGGTGGAAAACAGCCGGCCAAATCCATGTGAGCTTGAGCTTCTAAGAGCTTGGCCTTCAAGCTCAATTTTTAAAAATTATTTAATTTTTAAAATTTAATTTTTATTCAAACAGCTCAGGGTTTGCATACAAATCTTTTATTATTATTATTATTTATTTTTTAGATTCTTTAAAAGTTAAAATTTTCAACTATAATATTTTATATATTTTAAAATACAAATTATAAATAAATAATAGAAAATTAAATTTTAAAGTATAAATATATATTTTAAAGTTTAAATTCAATTTAAAAAATAAAAATATTTTATTTTTTTAGAGTTAAAATAAAAAAGAGCTATCCAAGCCTGTTTTTTCAAGGCCTATTATGGTTGATTTTCAAAGCCCGATTTCTCTAAAAAATATTATTCTTTTTAAGTCTAAACTCATTTAAAAATGAGTTTAAATGAGTAACCCATCAAGCTCAATTCTTATTCTCAACTCTACAGGTAAGTTTGAAAAGAATAAATATTCAATTTGGCATGTTGTGAAGGACGTGGGAGATCCTCCATTAGTACATGAAGGTTAGATCAGTGTTTGTATTGATGGAGCCTATTCATCTTAATTATAATACAGGTTGTGGGGGTATCATCCACGACAATCATCAATCTCTTTTAGAAGCTTTTAAGCTTGAACTATCTGAAAGAATCCTCTTGTGGCTAAACTTTGGACTTGTTTTATTACTCTTATAAGAGCTTGGGATGGTGGTCTCGTTACGGGCCCTTACTCTTATTATGTCTCTTAGCAATTTTCACGCTCACTAGGAGTTGATCTCTTAATGCCAAAGTATGTTTCGTCAGGAATGAACTCTTGATCTCGGATACGTTTGCAGGAGGATGATTTTGAAGCCCATCTCATTAGCATCGCTTGTTGGGTTGGCCTTCATTTCCTACCTCTGGAGGATGCTTACTGCTTTCTTGCTAGTGCTGTAGGGTAGTAACGTCTATTTTTGGCCCAAAAAAAAAATCAAAAATAGCTTATAAATAAGTAGGGAGGTAGCATTTAAAAAGAAATTCCATTTTTCAAAGAGCTGAATGGAAGATATATGCTTTTGCTTGCATGGATTTGCAAGTGATGAGAACTGTGTGCTCATCAAGATCAGGGCCTCCATTTTGATCCAAATTGATCTCTATTATTTATTTAAATTAATTTTTAAATATTTGTAATATTACATTTATTAATATAAAAAATAAAAAAATTTAATGAATCTGTTCATTATTAATATGGATAATATAGATTTAATCTAACATTTCAATTTAACATTAAATTTTTTTATAATTTTATAATTTGACTATCCAAATAGACTCTGAACAGTCTAAATATAATCTAAATGACTTAATTTAATATTAAAAAAATTATAAATTTTACAAACTAACCATTTAAATATACTCTAAATAGTCTAAATTTAATATTAAAATTTTTTATATTTTTTATTTTAATAAATATAATATTAAAAATATTTAAATATTAATTTAAAAAAACAGCAAATATCATTTTAGGCTAAAATGAAGGGCCAAGAGCATTTAGGCTAAAATGAAGGGCCAGGATATTGTGATGAGCACTGAGTGCAGATGCTGCTTGCATGAGCTGAGTTGAACATAATCCACGACCGTTTAATTATTTTCTTTTAATTTCTTTTGTTTTTATTCAAAGTATTTTAATAAGGGCAAAATTGTAAAGATGAGCATTGAAAATTGGCACGTACTCTATAAATGTGATTAAATTTTTTCTTTCTTTCTCTACCTTATAAATAAAATTAGAAGAGTATATCCTATAAGGCTATAACTATTATGACAATTTCAGCATTTTATTGTTTCCTTACATTAGTAGTAATTATTTTTTAGATTCAGTATAATCATGCAATATCTAAAACCCATGTAACTCTCCGATCATGGATATGCATGATGATAGCTTGATACTGAATATTATACTATTTTTGTTCTCTATTATAATTATAATTTATCTTCACGAGATGGTTTAGCATATTGTTTCCCTTATATTTCGCTGCTCATTAAATTTTTTCAATCGTTTCTTATAGCTTAATTAGTAATTACTTTTGATTCAAAATAATTTAGTATAAATATCTCTAATTCGGGAATTCAATCTATAATATTGACAGGATCTAATTCTTAAAGCATAATTAACTAACCGAGAGCCTTTGACCTGGTTTATATGGCAAGTTACGCCAAGATAACGAGCACAACGACTCTTAAATTAGCCCTTTCACATAAGCATGCACACGTATAAACATGTCAATTATAATGATATTATTTTTCTTTTTCACTGGCAAATCTTTATCTGACAAACCAAATATTATCAATGTTTTTTTTTTTTTGGTGTTTTCAAAGATATTCTCACATTTGGCGTTCATGATGTTAATTTTTTAAGGAATCTGACCGTCATATAAAAAATTATTCTCTTTCAAGTAACGCTCTTCATACATCTTCAAAAATCAAATTTTGAAAAAATATTTAAAGGGTTTAGTCCGCTACCACTTTTGCTACATCCATTTGTTAATATTATCAATCATAGGAGAATGAAAAGGAGGAATATTATCAACCTCATCCTCCCATTTTTACCAAAGGATAATAGTTGAAGTACCCAACATTTCTCGCTAAATAATTCAACCCTTTAACCCTAAATTATAACGCAACCAAATTGAATCGTTGTTCTCGTGACATGAATGTTAATTACCAAAATAATGGTGGCTCTTGATAAAAAACTGTTTGCTAGCTTGCCATCTCTGTTCAAAACCTTCAGCTATCTCTGAAGCTAGCCATCAAAAGAGGCGTTGGCTATGGTGGAGCTAGCAGATAGCAATGATTTTAGGACGAGGGCAGCGGAATAAGGCGGCAGCGATATATATGGGGAAAAAGTGATTGATACAGTAACAGTAAAAGTTGGTGAAATTTAGTAATACTGTACGTAGCATCAGTAGAGTAAAGAGGGAAACATAATAGAATTCTATACAATGCAGTGATCATAGCTGAATAGCTGGTGTCTCAACAATTTCACCTTTTTTTTTCCCTGCTAAGAACAAGTTCACATAATTTTCTCACGCTTCTCTTCACCAGTTCAAGGTAGCATACATAGTACTATGCATGTACGTTTGATCAAATCTGGCGATGAATTATTTCTCTGAATTCTGCGTGCTGACTTCTAAAAGCTTCATTCCACTTCTTCTGTATTCTATATCTTGCAGATTTCGGTACCAAATCTTCGAGAACAGTTAATACAGAAGCTATTCTATGTAAATAGGGCTCCCCCACTCACCCTTGAGATTTACTGCATCAGCAGTTCCTACTCCATTCTGTTTCTAGCTAGTTTCTGTGCAATTTATAGAAAAAAGCGTCTGAATCATAAGAAGATAGTGACAGTACAAAGATTGATGGAGTTGAATGAATTTGTGGTGTTTACGTTTGGAGAGCAGCAAGGTCAAGTAATTTTGGACAGGGAGTAGGGGAAAAAAATGCAAGCAGTTCTATGTCAGTGGATGAACAATACGAAACATTGCTTTTATGGAGCTAAATTCTAAAAGCACGTGTGCTGCACGATGAAAAGAAAAAACCTACTATCTTCAGCAATACAAGGGATTTGGATTCTACTAGGATTTGAATTCGATAATTGTAGTTAATACAGTCACTGAATACATTTAACATTTAAATTATTAAAATTTAAATCAACGATTTTAAATTTATACTTTACTTAAAATTAATAAATAAGTAACTTTATCTAAATAGTTGATCTGAATTTTAAAAATTTATACCTCACTTAAAATTAATAAATGAGTGACTTTATCTGAACAATTGATCTGAATTTTAAAATTTAAAATTCAAATTAACTATTCACATAAAGTCACTCATTTATTAATCTTAAGTGTAGTATAAATTTATAATCGTTGATTTGAATTTTAATGATTTAGATGCTATATACACTCAGTGTTTGTATTAACTATGGTCATTGAATCCAAATCTTAATACGAGACAATTGTGTCCGCCAAAATCTCAACGTTTCCAGCTGCTACGAACTATGATTAACTTCTAAAACTCTAGTGTATTAGTCTCTATAACAAAGGTTAACTTTTGCCTTCTCCAACTAAAAAAGCTACTGAAAATATAGTGATACGTCATCAATTTATGGTTAATCATAGTGTAATTAGTGTCAACAGGCATTAACGATTTAGTGTTCATGTTATGATAATCTAATTATTGCATCGATAGGTGTACAAAATAAGGCAGAAATAAAGCAAGGACGACGAACAAAATCTGAGTAGGAGGAAGTAAAAATCACCACCACCATCATCACAGCGTCCCAATAGCTCCAATTTAGCAGATGTATGTGTGTGTGTGGGGTCTATGAATAGGTTTCCTTGTGTTCTTCATTCATAATAATGGTCGGCCCTTAAAGTCTGCAACGTACGACGCTACTCAATGTCCACTACATGCTGCCTTGCAAGTGTGATGATGTGATCCACAATAACACAAATTCTACAACCACCTTCAAAACTCTTTTCTCCACTTATTGCTTCAATGCTCAACGTAGTAGTGTTTCATAATTTCCTACGTGCGTATGCCTAAAGCGATCCACGTTGTTCATGAATTTGAAATCTCTGGTACAAGGACAAAGAAACGAAAAGTTAAGATACAAGATCGGCTATATAGGAATTCTCTAATACTGAAGTTTTATGTCGGAAGCTCTTTTTCTCCATTCACCACGCAGCCATTATATTTGAATTTGAGAAGGCATCATGATGAAAGACGTGAGAGTTGTCTAAAACCAAGTGTGCTGAAATGTATTTCACTGTACTCCTTATGGCTTTATATCCATGTATATATTTATGTAAAAAGAAATAATAATTAATATCAGGACATATATAATAACTTGTGATTCATGGAGTGAAGACAGCTCGTAATTCGATCGTGGGAAAATGATAAAGACTTGTATAGAAATTCATGAAGATGATTAAAATAGAGCGTGTATTATTTTGTTTCTTTTTTATCTGAAAATGTATTATTTTTTTTCAATAATAAAAATTTCCGATAACTTGTCCATGTCCATCATGAAGGAC
Organism: Prosopis cineraria; assembly: GCF_029017545.1. NCBI lineage: Eukaryota > Viridiplantae > Streptophyta > Magnoliopsida > Fabales > Fabaceae > Prosopis > Prosopis cineraria. The sequence goes on along the minus strand of NW_026556052.1, from coordinate 3,706 downwards.
TCTAGACTATAGTTACGTATGGTTGACAAGTTTTTTTTCTTGAAACACGATCCTTCTTTTGAAACAAGTGCTCGTTATCGTTATCACAATGAATTTATAAAGACTGCTTGGGATATTCATACTAATAAATTGATTTTATTTTAGTTTTATCACAATAAATCCTTAGTTCGATAAATAAGATCAAATTAGCAATCATTGTTTAGCCACTTCACTTTCACTGATAAAGTCATGTTTGAATTATATATTTGCCCTGTTGAAAACGCAAACCTCCAATTGCGTAGCTGTATGTGAATTTGATTGGATTATTCTTAGCTGGACCAACAAAAATGGCCGATTTCTCTCATATACTGCCTACCTAAATATGCAAGAAATTAATTAATTTCAGTAGATTGACTAAATCAAAACAGAGGGGGATTTTCCAAATTTTTTTATAGATACAAACACTTGCTAATTCGTTACCAAGTACGTACCAACCATAAAATGAAATAAAATTAATATATCCTCATCCTCCGGCACCACTAATAAGGCAATGGGATCTAATTACAAGATGCTGATGCATGCGTGCGTGTCTGGATTTTGCTTACTCTTAAAATTCCTATTTCTCATTGTGTATGTATATTTTTAAGCAGGTTACAGTATAAATGTTTGTCAATGATTTTCTTCTTCGGTTATCTTAATCTATACCATGCACCGGCTAAATGATTTTCCTTCAGTGTCGGCATTATTGCCAAAAGGAATCTTTTTATGTCAACAGCCACAAAGAAGCAATAAACAACATTTCATTTAGTGTGCGTCTTGCTTGCTTCCTCCCCCAACTTAACCGACGCTTAGTTTTTTCTTTTTTTTTTCTGGTATTTAATTTGTTCCTTGTTCGCTTCACTAACACCAGATCAATTTAAAATTCAAACGCATTAATCACTTCGAATATTTAGATTCACCATTAAATCAAGAATATTTGATGGTCGGGTCTGATGGAAATAAAAACGATACTGTTCTTGTCTGTTACAAAAATAACATTAGAATTATTATTTTTTTAATTTCTTCTCTGAAGCATCTCTTTTTATTTTATCATCAATTACACCAGAAAGGGACTTTTTTACTTTGGAGTTTCGATGTGTAACGAAATCATTCATGAACGGAGTATTGAGTTCTTGAACTAAGACAGATTCTTTCAACCCCATGTGTGTTGTTGTCATGTAGGTTCTATGCTCTTTACCCATATGGTATCTCGGGTTATCTTTCAACAAGATCATGATTAGATCCTTCACAGCCTCTTTTCTGCTTTCTTTGGATGCCTCCCCTTTGTATGTTTCTCTGGGTCATTATTTTATACTTTGGATCATCTATTTGTCTTTTAAAAAACCATTTGGCTTTTGATAATAATAGAAGTCCACACTGTGATTAGCAATATCAGGCAGGCACTATACATAATACTATCAGATTAATGACGCTTTTTATTTATTCATCATCAGTCTGTTCTCTCTCTCACTACAATGATTCCCAACATGATAATTATTAATGAGGATTAGGAATGCTAAAACAAACTGATCAGTTTCTTTGAGCCCACTGATTAAACATAACCCCACCCATCCACGCCATTCTCATTTAACTCTAGCATATGTAACAGTCGGGGAAAATAAAAAGAGAAACAGGTTTTCAGGGATCTAGATGCTTTTCCTTCTCCGTTTCTTACAGAATTTCAGCAAAGTTAACTGATACCACCGCTTGGACTAATCTAGCTAGTTAGAAGCGATGGTGTCACTGCCTTCACTGACACTCGGGGACGGCGGCGGCGGCGGGGCTTCGTCAGAACCATGATCGTCAGCGGTGAAATCAATGAAGCTGGGTTCGACCCCCTCAAGCTTCTGAACTTTTTTGATATTGGACTGCTTCGCAGACCTTTTTCTCTTGGGCTTCTTCTCCTTCTGAAAAACCCGATACACAGCCCACTTTGTCCACGGCATCTACATTTGGCGTCAAAACACAAATCAAATATCAAATACTGATAAATAAGACAAGATAGGGAAAAATTCGGGGCACTACATTATTCTGTCTCAATGAACAATCACTGTTCTATTGTTTACCTTGGATGGGTGACCGATAATTGGAGGGCCGGCGAGGCGCAGCTCATGCATGACCCATTGTGTTTGGGCCTCGCCGGAACCGTCGCCTCCGCAGAAAACCAGGGTTCTCCTCGTCCCGACCACATAGTTGGTAGCAGAAGAAACAATTAATTTCTCTTTGCCAGTGGGCTTCCAGAAGCCAGTGCCCTCAGCAATCACGATGATTCCTCCATAGAAAATGTCCTTCATCTCGCTGAAAAAATACCCCTTTTCAACAGAATCTAATTCTCCCACGCCTACAGTCCGCCCAAACAAAAATCAGACATCAATACATCGTTTCGACGGGATTTAATTAACACGCCGTGATCGAACAACACAAGTATGTTTCAGCAGACAAGGAAATTTGAATCTTTGAGAGACATTGAGGGAACAGAGTGAACACAGCTGCAAAGAAGAAGAAGAAGAAGCGGGAGAAACGATGAGTATATTTGACAAAACCTGGAAGCTTCCAGGGATCGGTCTGAAACACGTCGAGAACAGGAATCACTGCGGCAGGTAATGGCAGGCCAAAGGCCAACTTCCTGAGATAGTGGACGATAAGCTCCTCATCAGTCGGGCAGAACCTGTAGCCGATAGGCAGTTTAATGCCTCCAGTGATGACAAAGCTGGGAAGAATCTCCATCTCGGAGAATCTCACACACAACACACGAGATAGAGAGAAAGAGAGAGAGGAGGGGTGTCTCAATCTCAAATCTGGGATTGGGATGGTGAGATTGGTTCAGGGGAGACTGACTATTATAAGGAGAAGGCACACAGAAAAGAAGGGCAGAAGAAAGAGAGGAAAAGAGCGCAAAATAGGGAACGCTCGCGATGTGGCCGGGCCTGGGGCTGTGATGGGCGAGGGATGACGAGGCAAAGTTTAATTATACAGGCAGGGTAGAGTGTGTGAGCAAGGAAGAAATCCGAAACATTAACTCTCCTCGTAATTATGACTCCAAAGAGTTCTTGACTTTTTAACTATTGCTTTTCTCTGACGGTCCTGGGGAGCCTTTCTCAAGCGTGTACGGGACATGTAGAGTGTGTATACTGGAACATTATATCTTGCCTGCCTTTGGTCAAAGATGAATCCGCCCCCTTTTTTTAAAGCTTTTTGCATATACAGTGATCCTCATGTGTCCCACGTTTGGAAATCTTGTTCTGCTCAGATCCCTTTCTTTAGTGATTACCTACCCTCTCTTCAATTTCCGATTTCCTTCCTCTTTCTCATTTGGTTTTCTTTTTCACTGCGTGTGTTCAATAGGTGGCGTCCTATGTATATGTGACCAATCAATATAATTAATGTTGTTTCCATTTATAGTGGATTTTTTTACACTATTTTTGAGGCAGACTATCAGATAATTGAAAACTTAATAAGCAAGGCTTTCAATAAATCTAGCAATTTAATAGCCTGATTTGTGCCCAGTGAGTCAACATGTATATAAATAAGATTTAAAACTCTTCCCAGAAAATGCCATTTATATATTTTGATTTGTTTCTTTACCCAAATCTTCTTCTATTTTATATAATTCAAATTTTAAAAAAAAAATTACTATTGAAATTCAAACTTAAAAGTCAAGAAATGATTTAAAAATAAAATAAGTTTT
>NW_026556051.1:0-43218 GCF_029017545.1 Prosopis cineraria | reverse complement strand
TAAAAGGAAAAGGATTCAAGCAGACGAATCAAGACAACAATTCTAAGACCAAAAATAGAACAGAAAATTCTTGAAATCATTGAAAACTTCAACCAAAGCGCAAAAAGGAAGAAACTCGGAACGCAGACAAATGATGAAAGTACATACGAAGTTTAGTTGAAGAGAACAAGAAAAGGGTTTACCTTTTCTTTTTGTTGGGGGGGGGGGGGGGGAATCTTCAATGGGGCTTTTGGTAGAAAATATGAAGCGGGGAAAAACCTTGTCTTCCTGGATTTACTCTTATGCAAGCAGAGTTGAAAAATGAGTAGGTTCAATTCTTATGGGTTTGAGAAATTCAATTTTTCAAAATGCCTCCAAATCTTAAGGTCCAGTCTTTATATTAAGGGTTTAGGGCTGGGTCTGTAAGCCTGATTATAAAAAAATAAAAAAATTAATGTTATAATTTAATTAAAATATTTTAAAATTAAACATAAAATAAATTAAGATAATTATTCTAGTTGACAAAAAAAATATTACTTTAGTTAAACTTGGTGAGAATTAAAGCACCCATCTAAGACAATCAAAGATCAAAGTGTCAGTCACCTAGCACCCACAGCAAGACAATAATTGTGAGTGAAAAGTAGATCGTGAGAGGCTAGAGGGAGAGCAAATGCGATAGATGTGAGGGGTGATAGGGCAAGTAGATGTTGGAGGGATAGTCAAGTAATTTTGAGTGAGGCAGAGATCAGAGACAAAGTAGGGATGATTGACGGCGAATGGGAGAGCAAAGTATGCTAATTGAAGTAGAGATAAGCAACGGACGACAAGAGAGCATATGAATAAGTGTGAAATTTTCAATCTTTAGCTGCTGAAAAAGTGAGCGTTTCAATCAAATAAAGAAGGTTGGGAGAACGAAAGTTGAGAGATTAGAAATTAGAAAGTTTAAGCCTTAAAGTTTTTTTCTCTACACACCATTTTTATATAGATTGCAAAAAAAAAAAAAAAGAAAAAAACGATAACAAGGCTTGAAAGGTCATTCGGGTTTAAGCTTATTTTTTAAAGTTTATTAAGGTCGGGTTTAAAAGTTCAATTATTTAAAAAAAATTATTTTTTAAATCTGAACCTTTATTTAAATGCAACTTACAGGCTAGGTCTTTATTTTCCACTTTAGATACGAGCTTGAGTGAACATTTAACGAAATGGGGAGATCCAACCAAATGGGGGAGGTGGGACCCACTACTGTGACGCGTGGCAGGTGAGAGGGCGGCGTGACTGAGAACTTTGGGGATGGCTGGAGACGAAAAAGCAACTGACCTTTCGTTTGCTATGCTATAAAATGATGCGTCATATCATGTGTTCGTAGTGTATTTTCATAAGGCTTATCCACTGTCCGGACATTCCCTACCTCAAATACTTGCTAATTATTTTCTTTGGTTTGGCTAATAAAGTTGTAATCTTGATATGATTTAAGTTTATAACTAAACAAAAAGCTCAGAGACATGTGGAGTTCATGACAGTTAACAGCAGTTAAACTGCAGCTTACTATTATGTGATATTTATATAAATTAATTTTTAAATAATGACTTACTATAATGAGTTTTGTTTGTAAACCACATGACATTTGTTATAAATTTTCTATTTTATATTGTTAGTTGATATTGATTATGCAAAGCCAAATCATAGTTAAGTGAAAAGACAGAGGTTAATAGAAAAATATGTAAGGGAGAGTTTATCAAAAACAAAAATTCACCTGTGACCGCAAGAACAAATAGTAATAAAATTGAATGAACGAAAGACATTCAATATCTTTTAAAGTTATATTTGATATGTTTTAAGCAAAATCCTATGTTGGGTCCAATTGACTGTAATATAAATTAATCCATTGTATAATTAATAATGAATGATTCCAAACAATTTTACATACAGATTAAGTATTAGCTAATCTTATCAAGTAAAAAATTACTTCCTCCCATCCTAATCATCGAATAAACTTAATCAACTTCATGGTTTTGTTGTTATTGAAAAATGATAGTTAATATTTTTAAACTTATAAAAAATGTTTAACTTCCCAGTTTTATCCTTCAGTGAAACTAATTACCACAATAAAGTGTGTCCAAGAATCACACTTGATATAATTAAGGAAGGGCAATATGGAAACAGATCAACCACTATGTCTTTACCTTATATTTAGAATCAAATAGGGATTAGGATTGAAGGGAATAGATATTAATGGAAACTCCTAACTTCCTAATTTAGGGTGAGAAAGTTTGGTCAGATTTTGTTACAAGAGCCAGAGTTCAAGTAAGAATTTTTTGAGATTTTGTTCAATCTGTTTTGGGAAAATAATTATGTATTTTTCATGTTACTGATCTGCGATACTACATCATTGATATACAATTATATATTAATTCTAAACAAGTTTATGTCTGATTGTTTGGTTATGTTGATTTACGATAGTATATCAATTATATATCACTGATATTAAGGTATATCAACAAAAATTTATCAATTTATTTATTATTGATTTATAATCGTATATTAATGATATAGTCTCATAAATTAGTAATGGAGTTTTTTTTTAATGTTTATATTCTCTTCGTAATATCTAGGAAAAATAGAGAGGAAGAGAGAGAAAAAACTCTGCGATGAAGATAGTGATCCAAGCAAATTAGATCGAAAATTCTGATAAAGAAAAACATTATACGAGAGATAAATATGATGATCCAAGAAAATCAGATTCAAAAATTTGATAAAGAAAATATTCAAAGATGATAAATCAGAGAGGGAGCATGCACAATATGATTTTTGATAATGAAAATGAAAGACCCAATCAGCTAAAGATTAGTTAAATCAAATATATTCTATTTTAATAATAAATATATTCTAAGGATAAAAAAGGAAAACACATCTAATTGATTTTATGAATGGGTCATATAACAAAATATTTAAAAATCTTATTCATAATTTATGGGAGTTATATTTTTTAAGGTCATTAAGCTAATTTTCTCAATATAATATTTCATTAGTAATTCTTTCATTACTCATTATTACCACGTCACTGTCCATAGTGGGCCTACCAATCTCACCATGGACAGACAGTACTTGGGTCATTACATTGGGCCTATGCTTAGACTTCAGTCTAAGATACCTATTTAAAAAAAAAAGAAAAAAGGAGAGGTGTTTTGAAAACACCTCATGATCTGTCATATACTCTTTCTTCTGTTTCATTCTCTGCCAATTCGAGCTTCCGACGTTTCAGTTGAATGCATAACACACCAACCAAATCGCCGTAAGTCGCATTGGCGTCTCAATGTTGCATCCCTATATAATTGATTAAAAGTATGTTCCATTTACTTTTAATATAGTTGAGCATTTCTATCATCGCAAGATTGCGTTCATTGTAGTTTAAATTTTAATTTTAAGGGATATTAAATTTTTTATTTTTAAAAAATTTTATTTTAGTTATCAATTTAATTTCTTAAATTTGACTCAATTATGGATTTGTATATTTGTTTCTTATCATTTAAAATTGAGTTAACATTATTAAAATCTACTGACAAAAAAATATTGATGGCAACTAAGGTTGTTAAACCCACAAATTATTTAAATAAGTCGTGATGGGAGTGTAATTCGAATTGTAAATTCATAAAAATTTATCTTTATTAATAAATAGTCATTAAAAATTTGTTATTGAATAATTAACATATAAAATATGACCATAATTTAATTTAAATACATTTAAAATATAAATCATTGAAATTAAACATATTTACATTGATAAATTATGATAAAAAATATAGAAATTTTAAAAAGAGAAAACTTATTTTTGTTTTTTTGTTTTTCATTAATATTAATTTTTGCTAAGTTTTTTCTTTGAAGCAAGTTCTATAATTTTTATGAATTAAATTTTTTATAATATATACTCAATTCACTCAACTCAAAAAAAAAAATCAATGAATTTAACAAGTTTAACAAATTTACATCTAATTTGAGTTTATAAATTAATTGACACAATTTTGTTAGTTGAAAATAAAAAAATAATAAACTTGAAGGTAAACTTATGAGTTTAATTGGGTTTGTATCTAATTTGAGTTTACATATAAGTTGACATGATTTTGTAACCTAAAAATGTAAAAATATTAAACTCAAATAATCAACTCGAGAGTTTGACAACTATGAATTGGTAACTATATAAATTAATAAAAACTATATAATTATTTATGTAAGAAAAAAGAGTAAAATTTTTTTTAAAAAATAAAATGCAGTGTAAAATATTATATTAATAACGATTAAATTAAATTGATTTGAGAGCTCGCACTCATGAGTATTTGTTTTTATATCTAATTGTCCTCTCGTCAAGATGTCAATTGACAATTATTTAAAAATATTGACCATTTGATCTTATTTTTTGACTCAATTATATTCTTAAATTTTCACTCTCAATACAATTCAATCTGACAATCTCTATAATTTAATTTAATTATAATTCAATTATTAAATTTTAACTTAGTGCAATTAGGACTTATAGATTTAGTCATTTAAAATATTAATTATTAAATTTAAATAATAACTTTATTCCTTGTAATTTTATTTTTAAAATATAAAGACCAGAATTTTAAATAAATAAAATTATAGGGATCAAATTGTAAAAGATAGTGTTTTAACTAAATCAAAAACTATACAAACTAAATGATTAATTTTATGCTAAGTTTTGTCCTTTAAAAAAATTAAGATTAAGAAGAATGACTTGCCTGATTAATCTAAATACGTATAATTTTTTCTTTCCTTTTTTTTAGTAAAATATTGTGTCCTCCTTTCTATTTTACTAAAATTACAGGGAGCTCCTTCCTGTAAACATATATTTTAGTCTAATTTTTAACGCAGTTAAAAATATTTCAGTAAATATTTTAAAATATTTAATTTTTTCTTGTAATTATGTTGAAAAAATTACAATTACTAATTTGCACTTCTAATTGATTTGTTCTCTCTCCAAATTTAATGGAATTTAATAATTAATTATGAAAATATTTAAATAAATAATCTAAAATATTGTTTACAATTTATGAAATTTACAGAAAATAAACATAAATTATATTAACTAATTTCTCTCTTATTATATTAAAAACCTAATTAATTATTTTTTTGTACATGGGTTTGAAATATTATTGTAGCCAACTTATTTATTTATTTTTTAAAAAATAAATAGTAATTTTACATAACTAAAAGTAAAATATGAATAAAGAAGTAAAAAAATATGCATTTATTTTTTTCGGTATTTTAAATTATTTTTAGGTTATATTTATGTTTAAAGAAGGGTATTTTGGTTTAAAAAGTCAATTAACAGTTAGGATGGAGGGAAATAAAATCTTTAAAGTAGAATGGAGGTTTGTTTTTTGCTCAAAAAAAAAAAAAGATGGAGGTTTGTGTTTTGTGATTATTGATTTGATGGGAGGTTTGTATAGGTTTTAAAATAAAAGAAAGGTATCTCTAAATTAAAATAAAATAAAATCTTTTGGGAAAAGAAAAGGGAGAGGTATTTTGAAACACCTCATTTTTGTTAGATCGACGAAAGAGAATTTGGATTGGAAATTGATGCGTGTGAGTGCGAATCGAACTCATAAATTAACCGATGAGAGTTTAATAACCCACCAGCAAGACATGAGGCCAATTGGGAAGTTTAGAATTTTATTACGTTGTGGCATGAATTTATTATTGCGCATTTACTTCTTTTCTTTATATTTAATTTAATCTCCTTAGAAAATATGCACATTAATTAATTTCAATTCTTCTTTTATAAATTATTAACTGAAAATGTCATGAGTAATAATTTTTTTTTTTTTGTCGGCCAAAAAGAGTAATGATTTTTTCATAAAAAAAAAATCTGTATAAAAGTTATGTCCATGCGTGCTATATCCTATATGAACAACTGAAATGATCATTGGCTACGTGGCTAAAGAATGGTAGTTTGGGTAAGGGTGAGAATAAGTCAAGCCCTCTAAAAAACCTATAACTTGACCTACTTCAAGTTTCAATATAATCTATTTATTAAATGAGATTAAGTTAGATTCAAGCTTTTAATTAGGCCTATTTAGTTGAACAGGTTAGATCTACTTTTTCAAAGGCTAACTTACAAACCTAACAAGCCGGCATATTTACACACACATAATGTAATATATCACAAACACATAAGTTTCATCATATAATTTTTAATCAATTTATTCATTTTATTTTTTGTTATATTTCAATCACATTGGACTTAGATATTACTTTTAATGTTGTTACTTTATTATTATATTGTAGTGTAGTTGATAAATCTTTTCAATTATTATATATTGTAATTGATACATCAGATTATATATTATTACCTAATGTCCTAAAGTACATTTTGAGACGTTTAAAATTAAAATGTAAGCCTATTTAAAATGCTTACTTTTAAATAGGCCTTTAAATAAGTTTTCAGGTCAGGCCAAGCTTTAAACAAGCTCAAGCCTGAAATATAAAAAAAGCTTTATATAGGTTTCAAGTCAGGTTCAGGCTTTTTGGTTTATGATACAGGCATGGAATGAAAAACCCGACCAAACCGACCGATTCAACCGGTAAACCGGCCTCTTTATCGGTCCGTTTTTTCATTTAAATTGTTTCAAAGGTGACCCAGTCAACCTGGGGTTGACCTGGGGTAACCCGGTATAGCCTGACTAACCCAATGGGTTGGACGGGTTAACTAGGTTACTCCAAAAAAAAAGTTCAGAATAAGGTCATTTTGTTGAGCTTTTTTTTTTTAAAATATATTCAGAAATGAGAAATCAGATGAAAAAAACATGAAAAATCACAATCTCACATAGACTTTGTCTACTTTAAATTCAGATCACGAAATCCCTAGTGGCCGAAAGAACTCTGTCTCTACCTCTCTAGAAAACCCTTACCATCAACCTATCTCTTCTCGCTGTGGGGATCGTTTGAAGTTGAACTCCACTTCACCATGGCTCATCTCACCATAGTTGTGGCTAAAGCCAGTAGCTTTTGACCATGACAGTAGCTGAGAGTGGAAATGTGGAATTTTGAATTTATGAGAAAGGTGAACGAAGACTGAAGAGAGAAGATAGCGATATAATAAAAGAGTAGGAGTGAAGTGTGACAGACGGCAGACCCGAAGGCTCTTTTTTAGAAGGGTAGAAGTGAAATTAATAGAGAATAGAAAAAGCTTTAATTTTGGATGATTTCTTGGTCTTCCCTCTGCTTTAGCGTAGAAACCTTTTCTGACAATGAAATTTTAACCCTTGTATTTTTTTTAAAATATTGGTCTTTTAGTTTTAAACTTTTTATTGTTTTTAATTAGAGTATTTTATTATTGTTAAAATTATTGTTGTATTTGTATGACATTAATCTTAAATATGGATAAATATTTTAATAATTAATATTTTTTATTTAAATTTTATTATTTTAATTATGACCGGTTTGACTCCGATTTAACCCTCGATTGAACCACTAACCCTTAAACCAATGTCTTGACCAATTCAATAACCGATCCGATTTTTAGTACCTTGGATACAAGTTCAGGTCTATTTAGATAAAGTTTAGTTCGGTCTAACCTATTTCCGCCTTTAGTTTTGGGCATTTTTGTCAAAAACGTAATAAATAAATTACTGCTTTTTTGTTGCTATTTACCTTTTTCTTCGACCAATTAAGTTCTATGAGTTTACATGTATCAAAATCATTGGCTATGAAACTAAATATGTATTAAAATAATAAACAGATACGAATTTAAGCCCTCATGGGGAGATAAGTAGAGAGAAGGGCACATTAAAAAAAAAAACTCTTAAAAATAGTAAAAACATTTATTATTTTTGAAAAAAAAAAATTATAGTTTTCTCTTCTCACTATTTTCTTCCCATTTTTCTTTCCATTCAAGCCAAGCCAAAGTCTGTGTGCTGAATGTACCATAAAGGAAAATATTCGTGCCTCTTATAACGTTTTTGTCTGTTTTCCTAGTTTTTTTTTTTTTGTAATCTATTTTTCTTTAAAAAATTTGTTGTACTATCTACCTTCTTTTACTAAGGAGGCCTCCATTTTCTTGAATTGTCTTTGGGTTTGCTTTTGGGCATTTAATCGTTGTTCGATTATCATGCTGAATATTATTATTTGTTTGGCTTTTTTGTTGGTATCTCTCACAATTTTCTTTATACATTTTTAAATTATCTTATATGATTTTTTATCATTTTCTTCTCAATAAATGTCACATTCACTGTTTCTTATATATGTTTTTTTTATATTTTATCTTTGCATGTATGCTCACACATCCATCTCAATATCCTCATCTTAGTTACTCCATCTTTATGCTCCTATTGTCCATTTAAAGCTCAACATTCACTACTATATAATATAACTGATCTTATACCAATTTGATAAAACTTTTATTTAAGTTTATTAGGTACACAAATAACTCCTTTAGTCTAAATTCATGCTTGCATTTAAAAAAAATTAATTACTTGGTCTCATTATTTTGATTTGGTTAAAAATTCAAGAAAAAATTGCTAGCAAATTTCTTTTTTGAATCAAAATTGTGCCAGAAGATCAAAGGACCAGGCTGCAAGCAAATAGGCTTAAGGTGCCAATAGATAGGTTTGGGATTTCATGACTATTTATTCACACCTTAAGCCTATCTGCTTGCATCTTGGTCATTTGGTCCTCTAGCATAATTTCAATCTCAAGAAGTTACTAGCAATTTTTCCAAACCTCAATCCCAACATTGACTCTCTCTTTTATGGCAAAAATTTTAGGTGAGTTGGTTCCCACGAACTCACCAGGATTAGAACAGGTCTCTAGACTCAATGAATATTTACAAAGATATTTATAAATCATCTATCAACAAGGTCCTTACATCGAGAGATTTGAACTTACAACCTTGTGAGTTATAAGTTAAATCTTTATCAACTAAATCAATCTTTATTGTTATCCAAATATTGGCTCTACTAAAATTCAATCATTAAATTTTAATTTGATGCAACTCAATCTTTATAACTTTAATCATTTAAAATATTATTTCTTACATTTTTAAAGAAACATAAAAATTTAAGAAATAAAGTGATTTCTTAAACATTAGAGACTAGTATTTAAAATAATTAAAATTATAGAGATTGAGTTGCAATGATTTAAATTTAAAAATCAAATTTTAACCAAGTCAAAAATTATAAAAATTGAATTACATTGCATCAAAATCCAATAATTATATTTTAATCAAGTCAAAACTATATGAATTAAAGAAATAACTTTCTTTGTCTTTTGTGGGAGGAGTGAATAATAATAGTTCATAATTTAATTTAAGACAAATTTGTGTGTTATGTCTTACGTTGAAAGGATTTTAGGAGAGTTATGGCCATATAAATGAATGTGTTGCACAACCCACTGAGTTAGCTTTTTTGAAGAGAGAGTAATGATTCAATGATAAAATGGTACCAAAGTTATATTCAAATTTGCTTAGTTGATAGGCCACATTTGATGGGGCATCACAGATTGATCGGTGAGCTGTTACATCCCACATCGAAAGAATTTCATAAGAGGTTTTGACTATATAAATGGATGCATTATATATGCCACTAAGCTAATTTTTTAAAAAAAGAATAATGGCCCTTTGTAAAATCTCTAGGTTAGACAGAAAGGTTACTCTTACTAATCCATCATTATCTCCAATTATTAAGGTAATTACCAAAATTTGTCAAATTACACAAATAGGGATCATAATTTTTTCAAAATTCAAAACATTCACTAAACCTATACTGATTAAAAGAAGAGTAATTAGATGTATATGAAAGCATGGGATCGCTTGCAAGTTAAAGCATTTGTATAAAATATGAAAACAAAAAAACTGTGCAGAAAAGTAGACGTATGCCATGACTTATAATACATATGCGCCAGCATAAATGCCTTTATGCCATATACCACAGCGCATTGCACATATTTGACAACACTACTGTTGTCATTTGACAACACCAGGGGTGAGCTTCCAACGCATCTCATTTCTCCATCCGATATCCGAATGAGGTGATCTAGATGTCTATAAAGAGCTTTTTCATAGCTCTAGTTAATGACAATGATTTCACAGTCATAGCATTTTCTAATCAAAATTTGGACACTCATTTTAAAAACTCACTCATATACAATATTGACACAATTAAAAGCCTAATTCATGTCCTAAACACACTCAAAAGACTAATACAAAATCAATGCATTACACTACATTTCAAACATACCTCATAAAACACATTTTCAATGCTCAATCATTAATTATAAAAATAGAAAGAGGAGCCTTAAATTCATAAATTATCATATCAATCCACAATAATTACATTCTCATTAACTTCCTATTTACACTAGTATTTTGACCCTGTAATAGATTTCTCAATTAGTACATATACACCTTAAGGCTCAAAATACATAATATAGTTTAACAAAATATATACTAAATAAATCTGGGCAAACTATCAAATTTTGATGGAAGTCTTATCACGTGAATTTTTAACTCTCTACTCCTCTTTCTAGGTGAACTCCCATCTCTCATGATCATGTAATGCATCAAATGTAATTTCTCATAACATGTAATTATTTCACACCCTAACATGTCAACTCACTTCATTATACTCCACATTTCCTCAATTCACAATAATCATAGAACTCCACATTACAATAATCATTGAACTCCTCAAAGCATAAAACTTCACAAAATACTATTTCATTGAACTTTTCTCAACTCAAGTCATTGAACTCCATTTAATACAAAATTATTGAACTCCATTAAGAAATCAAATCATTGAACTCCAAAGGAAACACTTTATTGAACTTTACAAGATCATTATATTGGATTTTCAAGTAAATCATGCCATGCTTGCATTTCATTCAATTTCACACATTTCAGTTATTAAGTATAAATCACAAAATTAATTAATATACAAAAACATAAAAAAGAATTCCTTGGCTATTGCAACCCTTTAAGAGGTCAAAGGTTTACCCTCATTTTCATACTCCCAAAGCTTTTATGGAGGTTGAATGGTGCCAAATGTGATTAATCTACAATTAGTTACAATATAATTCATTAATATCCCTTTTTGCCTAATTTCTCCTATCTAGTTCAATACTTCTTCACCCTTAATATTCATACCCTTCACATATAAAGGTACTAATAAGGTTTATTAGCTTCTTCTAACTTTCATTAATCTCAATGAATTCTTAAATAACAATTAATGGAGTCACATTGCTCCAACCACCTCATTAATAATGAAATTATGGATATTTATGACTTCCAACAATCAAAAACACGTAAAGCCATAAATAACAGGATTAAATAGCTCAAACAACTTTCATTAACTTTATTTAGGTCAATGGGTTTAGACCATAGCTTCTATGGACCGAAAATCATTATTCTAATTCAAACTCTAACTTCCCAACTAGTTAAAATGGAAAAATAAAGGAAGAAATGAGCTTAAAAATCTTACATTAGATGTTATCTAGCTTTAATGTGCTCTAAATGTTTTAAACCCTAGTAAAGATCCTCGTGCTTCTCTTTGTTTTTCTCCCTTCTTTCTTTATTTCGCGAGCTACAGAACACTCTTATTTCTGCAAAAAAGTAACCATGTGACGCAGCGAACGCAAATGCGACATGGCTCATGGCACAGAGAGGCCCGTCTTTAGTTATTAGACACACATGCATTGTAGTAGATTAGCCATAAACCGCAGCGTGTAGCACGAAACCTCATCCTTTAAATTTTCTCCCTCTTTCACATCCGAGTGAGCCAACTTCACTTTAAACCAACATTTAGGGTTAAAATTACAACTAAAAACACACATTAAACCTCTCTAGTCACACAGCTCACTAATAAACTTAATTACTCTAACCGGATTTAATTAATTAAATTCAAAATTTGAGAATGTTATGCTTTTAGCTCATATGGGTAGAAAGAAATAGAGAGGTATTTTGAAATACCTCATGAATTATGCTTCCTTGTTCTTCTCTTCATTGCGAGTTTGAACCTCTACCTTATTGGTTAGATATGTAGTACACCAACCAAAGAGCCAAAAGATGTCCTTGGACTCCATTGCTGCCTACTACCTCCGTTTCTATTTATAAGAGAAACTATCATTTTTTTACTTGTTTTTTATATAAGCGAAATCACCTATTTTAATAAGTATCTATTACACATTTTCTAAATCACCCCTCATAATTTACATTAGCGAGAAATAATTAATGCATCCTTATGTTGATTAACATAGGGTATTTTAGTTTAAATTTTTTAATTTTCAGACATAATTATTATGGTTAACCAACTTTTTTTAAATTGTATGATACAGTTTTTTTCTCTTATATATAGAAACGGAGGGAGTATTTAACTACTTAACTAATTAGTTTTGGTTTCATACATTATATGCTAAAACTTTTTATGCTGAGTTTATAAAAAAAATTATGCTGATGTTTATAAGTTATATTATAAAATCTACTATGCAATTGATATTTATTTAAAATAGGACTCTACTATGAGCGCAAATTTGGGAAAAAAAAAAAGAGTCTAGATATGAGACTTATGAGTTTTGGAAGTGCCTCCAAGTTTGATTTTGGTATGGACTCAAAGTATAGATTTTTAATCTAGACGGTCTAAATTTTAAGATTTCATTTTTTACATTTTTATTTTATATTTATTATAAAAAATTATAAAATTTTAATAAATATATCTTACTATCAATTTGGATAATACAAATTTAATTTGGATAATCTAATTTAGCATACAAATTTTTTAATAATTTTTATAAATTAACTACGTAGATAAACTTTGGATAGTTTAGATTTAAAATTTTCAAGTTGTAACTTTTTCTTAATTTTTTAAAGTGTCAATTTGGAGATTATTATTATCTTTATTTTTTAATATTATATTTACTAAAATAATTTTTTTAAAAAAATTTATTATTAAATCCATAAGATTCAAAATATATTTGAATAGTCAATTTATAAAAATTATAAAAAAATTAATATTAAATTGGATCATTAAAATAAAATATATATTGTCCATATTGATGATCAAATAGATTTATTAAAATTTTATAATTTTTTATGATAAATATAAAATAAAGATAAAAAAATTTAAATTTAGACTGTCTAAATTGCTTATCAAATGATGAGCACCATATATGCTCATATAGTGCTAAAACCAAACGCCAATGCCCCCTATTCAAGAGGTGATGTTTTTTACGGCTTCACTTTATGACATTTTACTAAGCTTCTTGTTAGTTAGAATCTTTTGTCGGTAACTCTATTTGTGAGACTAATTTCTCAATGAAAATACTAATGTTATGAGCATAAATTTAAAGAAAGATCCCATTATAAAAGATTAGCCTATTGGATAGGAGAATCTTTACATTTACAAACTATATTTCACTTGTGAGACTACTTGATATAAGATAAACTCAAAGCTTTTATATTATTTCATTTTACTATAAGAAATATAGCTCTTTTGATATACCCCATCCAAATCACAATATCAGTTGTCTCCTAAAAGTTTTATTTAATTTAAAATATAGGATATTGGGTAGGCGTTTTATATTTTTTCAATCACACTCTAGCTTTATTGAATAATTAATGATAGTATTTTGAATGAATTAAATGTTATATTTATTACATTCAAAGGACACATAAATTAGTTAATAATGACTTATATTATAATATAAAAAAGTATTTATTTTAATATAAATAACACCATGGCATGTCACCCTTTCATTGAATGCAGATGATTAATTATATAATTAAAAAATCCCGTTGATTAACAAATTGTAAAAGTTAAACGCTGATAAATCAAGATAAGCGGCTTGCATTTAATTAGTCCGCATAGAAAAAAAAGAATTAAAGAAATGGAAACCAAATTAATAATTAGTGGTCCTTCAAAAGGGAGAGGTATTTTAAAATACCTCATCACTGTTGAATGTTGTTGTTGTGTTGTGCGCGTGAGATTGAGAGTGCCGATTCGAACTCGTGGCTTGACTTGTGATAGAAAAACACTTTCGCCACCAAGCCACGGGCTTCAATGGCGGGCAATGGTCGATTTTTAATTTATTGATCTCTCTTTATCTTGCTATGACCTTTTTGCCTGCATCTATTGAGCCCTCCCTCTATGTTTCTTTTCATTATGCTTTAATTGAATACTTTTCCTTCTTTTCTTTTCTTTTTTTAAAGACACAAAGGTGCTAAGCTACTTCAACTGGATACTTTTATTCCAATATTTTGTTAAAATTGATTGCTCATAGTATATCGAATTTATACTCAATCCATATCAAATCAAAAACAAAAAAAATTATATATGAAAGCATACTAAATTTGTGGTCAAAAGTGTCAAGTATCTTATGAATTGATAGATTGGTATTGTGGTTTTTTAGATTGTAACTAGCATAAATTTTCTTATGATTCTCGAGATAGGTTAAGAAAACAATTTCTTATCACATCCAACCTAGATGACCATGACCCCCCTATTTATAGATTTAGGTTTATGATATTTACAATTTAGTTCCTCAATAAATTATATTCCTTTTGAATCATAATATAAGTTATTATTAAATAATTTATGTTTTTAAAAAATGGTTTGCTAAGATCTTAATTTTTTTAAAAAATTTCATACTTTTTCAATTGTACCATTAAGCATAATAAATATAATATTTAACTTATTTAAAAAATTCTTATTAATTACTCAATAAAGTAAGTGCATAATTGAGAAAAACATAACACCCATCTAACACTCTATATTTTAGATCAAGCAAAATTTATAAAAAAAGACTTATATTGTGGTCGGAGGAAGTAAATATCACTTCATTCTCTATACATTAATTCCATAACAATTGCACCATTTCAACTTTAAGAAGTGTTTTCAAATAAATCACTTTATTCTATTCAAAAAAAATAAAATAAATAACTTTATTTAGGCTAAATTATACTTAAAGCCAGACATTTTTAATATTTATAGCTGTTTGTTGAATTTTATTCCAATTTATTTACTCCTTCTAAACCACAATATAGAATATTTTTTAAAAAATTTACTTAATTTAAAATACAAGACATTAGACAACTTTTATATTTATTTTTTTTAACTATATCCTTGCTTTTTTATTACTTTAAAAAAATAATGCATTAAAGTTTTAATTATCATTATCAAAATACTTATATAAGGTATTTATAAAGGTAAAATTGAAAAAGTGTAAATTCTTTTAAAAAATTAAGGTTTCGACTAACATTTTTGAAAATTATAAATTAGTTATCAATGTCCTATATTTTGGTCCAAAGGAAATACAATACAACAGTTACCCTCATTTAAATTTGATAATATGCAAATATGGCATATAATAATATTAGATATCAAATACTCTATAATAATACAAAACAAAATTTTAAATTTCCAACTGTAAACAATATTCCAAAATTTGCCATCAACGGGAAATATTTTTACTTAAACAAATGGTTGGGATTATCTTATATATGTAACAATCTAAATGAAAAGGGTTAGTTTTGCCATCAACATTTATATACATAATTGTATAATATATATAACAGATGATTTGTTCAAGTAATTTAAAAGATGATGTGCTCAAGCAATGGAAAATTATGAGCAGTGATTATTAAAAGGAGAGGTGTTTTGAAACACCTCATTGAGAGACGAAGATCGTCAAATTCATGTTCTTCTGTGTCGCCGTTTCGAACTCGTGATTTGATTGGAAGAGCTAAATTGCTCTCGCCATCAAGCCAAGAGTTCGATTGGCTTTAGGTGGCTGCTTTCATAATTGAATATAACAAAGTAATTAATCAGAGGTTTTTCCTTCTCTCTTTCTATCTTTAGAAGTTAGAATCAAGATTTGCCACTTGCTAATCAACATGATTATTTTAGTGTACTGTTAATCTGTTATAGGGCACGCATATCATTTATTTGTTTATGAAAAAATGAATCATTTAATGTTGATAGTTTTTATTTAATTATAATTTAATTTCTAAACTTTCACTTGTTATAATTCAATTCTTATAATTTTAATTTAATTACAATTCAGTCTATATTATTTTAACCATTAAAAATATTAATTTTTATATTATAGAAAATAAAATTGTAAACACAAAAATTATTTTGTAACTTAGGGATTAATTTTTAATTAATGAAAATATATCACCGAATTGTAATGAGTTAAAGTTAATAGATTTGGTTATACGAGTCAAAATTATAAAAATTATGTTATAATAACTTAAAATTTAAAAACTAAATTATAATTGAATTAAAGTTATATATATATATATATATTATTTACTCATTCATTTTTGCCACAGATTCCGATAAAGAGTATCCTCTATTATTTTCACTGTAATGTTATTTAATTAAATATTGATAGATAAATAATAAAATACATATATAAGAAAATGACGTAAATAATTTTCAGCAAGTAATTATAAATTCATAATTTACTTTTTACCTTTTCTTACTTAATCATTTGTATTTATTTATTTATTTTTTTTTCAAGATATCTCCATAATTAATAGTTATAAAATTAATTATTTTTTAAATTTAAGTATCATTTAAAAAGTTATTCCCTCATAGCCTTATGTGCATTTTAACTTTTAAAGACATATGCTGTCCTGAACGGGCCTGATCTTAATATGGGCTCAATCAATGAGGCAAGATATGTCAGTGGGCCAGACATTTACAAAAGATAAATAAGGGTACAAACATGGACAGAAAGTTAAAGTGGCATGGTTTTATTGGTATATTTTATGATTTTTGTGTTAAAAGAAAATTAAAGTAACTTGAATGTCAGGATTAAAATATATTTTTAAGTTCAAAAAACACTTATAAATCGTCCATCAATAAAATCTAGATTGATAATAGGGGTTGGTAATTTAATGATAATAATAATAGATTATTAATCATAGTTAATATAATCATTAGTCATAGTTCTATCCAAGTAGGCCCCAACCAACGAAAAGCCAGGGCGACACAGTTCTATTGGTAATTTGATGGATTAATTAACAAAAAGACTCTTCTCGGCACAAATAAAACTGAGGGATTCCTTGCTGAGTTTCAATAGTTAAAATTTATTTCCCCCCCCCCCTAAAAATTTAAGCCATTTGCATTCGGTACTTGTCACAAGTGATGAGCACTACTCATAAGAGACAAAAGCAATTTTGACCCTTTATTTCAATCTAAATTGAACCTTACCGTTCATTTAAATTAATTTTTAAATATTTTTATATTATATTTGTTAATATAAAAAATTTAAAATTTTAATAAACATGTTTAGTATCATTCTATTCAATACATATTTAATCTGACAGTCCAATTTAAGATTAAAAATTTTATAATTTTATAATTTAACTGTCCAAATAAACTTTGAACAGTTTAGATATAATTTAAATGACCTAATTTAATATTAAAAATTTTATAAATTAACTATTTAAATATAATTTAAATAGTTCAGATTTAATATTAAATTTTTTATATTTTTTAATGTAATAATTATAATATTAAAAATATGTAAAAATTAATTTAAATAGACGGTAAAAATTAATTTGAGTTGAAATAGAGGGCCAGGAGAAATTAATTTAAAATTTTGGTGCTCATTTTGATACTTAACTTCTCTTTAAAAATATGACGGAAATATAAAAAAAAATTAATGTAGTTTTGTTTGATAAAATCATTTTGAAACTTTTTAATTAATTTTTAATATCAAAATCAAAATTATGTGTAAAAACATATAAAAGAAGGTAAATTGTATATAATTTTCTTAGAAAGACAGATAGCACTCATAATGAATTTATCTGGATTAAAATATATATTATAATAAAACAGGTTCCTATAGCATTATAGGACTAAAGCGGATTTACTGTTCACCGCCATATCCTTTTGAAATATTTTGCAATTGATTTTCAAAAGCGCATGGATAATATCTATATTTTTTTCCCTGCCAACGTATAGATAAAACACTATTTATATAAATGCGAGAAACGTATATTGCTTTTTTTTTTTTTTTGGCCTTGTTCTTCTTCTCCTCTCTCTCTGGTAGAGAGACACGTATATTGTTTTTTTGATATGATTCAATGGGAATTTGTAAAAGGAGAGGTGTTTTATAACACCTCATACTATTAGAAACAGATATGAGAGATCAGATAACATCTGTGAACTGCGAGGCATCGAACCCATGACTTACTAAGTCAAGCCAATACGCTCTAACCACAAGCCATGAGCTCGAGAGGCGCCTTGTTGCGTTTCTAAATTATACGGATTGTAATGTTTCTCCATGCCAGACACAACAACAAAATTATCCTCACACAGGGAAGAGGATTTTATGTTGCCTTGTTTTTATAATTTTATATATGCTTCCATATTATTCATCTATGTCTTTATTTTGTTCATCCTTTTATATCAATATATATTTGTATAAATTGTTACCAATAAAAAATCTATTTAAAATTTAGCAAAACGGTCATTTTGTGTATTTGACTTTTAAATAGTATTGTAATTTGTGCTATTCACTTAGAAATTAAATTATACATTATATAATGAATAATTAATTGTGTTAGGTTTTAGTATTAATGTATTTTTGACCTATTTAATACATTAAATTTTATATTTTTAAAAACTTGTTATTTAACCTATCAAATTTTATGTTATTTAAGATTATTGTAATATATATATGTTTTTGAAATATTTCTAATGTGAAACATTTTACAAATAAAGTACAAATAATAAACATTAATGTCAAGCCAAAAAAAACTCATAAACATTAATGTCCATTTTGATAATTATAAATTTAAAAGTATTTTTTAATACAAGGTCACAGTGAAAACCATGCAAAAAGACTAAGTTCAAATTATGTCCAAGGCCATAAAGGTTATACAATCCATGGGAGGATTGTCTAAAAAAATAATATCAAAATGCCCTTTCAAAGCCTTGTGAGCTAACAGATCTACGTATCGATTAGCTTCTCTGTAGACATCATTTAAAAGTACTTTTAATTATAAGTATTCCAAACAACTTTTAGTTTATCAATTTCACTTTTAAAAAATACATCTAAAAATAAATTTTATTATAACTACCGATCATGTTTACTAAATTAATTTTTGTCAACTAAACTTTTGATAAATAATTTTTTGACCAATGAAAAACCAAACTCACATTACATTTATTATATTAACAACTTTATATTGGTTATAAACAATTTCAATTTAGGTATCAGTAATTACTCTTTCTAGCATTTTGCAGAGGGTAGGCAGCATAATTCTGCCAAAAAAATGCCAGGTAAGTCCCCAATGACTTTGGAGTAATTATTTTATTTTAGAGTACTATTTTGTCATTTGCTTATTTGAGTGGGACCTTAACTATCATTCTTCCTGGTTTCTTTCCTCACTTGCATTATAATTGGATAAAGAGTTTAAAAAAATGGACAAAAGTTTATTGGCCCAGTGACACCAGGGTGCATCTTTAAAATGATGATGAGAGTAGTTTATCTTTGAGTTCTTTTGTTGTAACTATTAAGTTATCTTGATACTCTTTTCTATTTAAAAAAAAAATGAGAGGTTGGGGTTTAGAATTTTTGGATAACCACGCGCGCGCGTGTGTGTAGACTTGCATTTAGTTTGAAGAATAGAAATGCATCCTATACTTCAGAATGTTCGCAAAACAAACGCGCCCCTTTTTTTTGGGCATATTTATACTGCAAAATGGGGTGTGAAAAATGTTTAATTTTTGTCGTTAACTCCTATCAATAACTCATACTATGCAATTTTTAATCAATATAAATATTAATAAATTGACATCAATATTAAATTAAAGCAACACAGAAAAAGTGAAAAATGATAGGTATTTTGAAATACCTCATTATTCAGTAATTAGTAATAATAACAACAACAACAGTTACTCCCTCTGGATTTTCCGATAACTGCTTACTCGAACCCACGACTTTCAAGTTAAGACAGAAGCCTCCCAACCAGTAAGCCAGAAGCCTATGAGCTTCATGTGTTTTCTCCCTTGTTATTTATTTTACAGTGTGCAAAATTGCATTTTGGGTCATTATTCATTATATTAGTGTGTAACACAAGAAATTTATGGTTTTTAGTTTTTTTATTTAAAGACCAGATGGAATGTGTGATCTTTAGTTTATTTATTTATATCAAACTTTTGTGTGGTGGGTGTAATGTAACTCAATCTTTTCACCATTTTTGTCTAAACTCATGATTTCTTTTAAATAAGAAATCAAATATAATTAAAAAAATTAAAATACAATTAAAAAATAAACACAGAAGAAAAAAAGAAAACGAGAGGTATTTTGAAATACCTCATCATCAAGCATTGTTGTTATTGATGTTGTTGTTGTGTTTGTTGCTGTTGTTTACTTTTTCACTTTTTGTAAATTTTTTAAATACAAAATAAAAATTACCTTACTTAAACATAATCATTTATTATAATATGATGAAACTATATGAAATAAATAAATTTTTTAATAAAATTAATATAATCATTTTTCAATGGATAATATATATATATATATATATATTGCTAACGGATGGAAAATATACTATATAAAAATAAATAAAAATTAATCCCACAATTCTTATAATTTCACTCAATTTTTAATCAAATATTCATAATTTTTTACTTTAAAAAATTAATTTTTTTATTCTTTCAACTTTTAATTTATTTGTAACTCAATCTCTCAACTATGACTTGCTGTGATTCAATTCTTAAAATTTTGACTCATTTATAATTCAATCTCTTAACTATTGACTCGTTCATGACTCAATCCCTCAACTTTTATTACTTTTTTCATGTTAGCTTATATCTACATCAAAGAGCAAGAAGGGGGTATTTTAGATCAAGATATGAGCATTTCTTTTATTCTTCTTGTTTAATAAGGATAATTTTTAAAAAAATTGAAAAATAGGGAACATATTATAAGTGAGCCAAAAGTTGCGAGACTAAGTTGCAGTGTGTCATAATTGAGGAATTGAGTTATAAGTTAACTAAAGGTTAAAGAAATAAAAGATTGATTTTGCCTTTAACTTTTTATTAAATTCTTATAATCAAAATACGTTAATTTCAAGGCATAGCAATATTAGTGAGTGTTAAGTTGGCTAACTAAAGATGAAGAGGCTTTGTGACACATAAAATTAAAGTGGCTTTCCTATTTAGTCCCCTAACCTTTAAAAAATATTTTGCAATTGATTTTCTATATTGTATGGATATACTCTATTTTTCCGCCAACATATGGATAAAATACAGTATAAAATATTTTTGTTTGATAGGGATATACACGTCTCGCTGAAAAATTTTAAAAGGAGAGGTGTTTTGGAACACCTCATGTTATTAGAAACAGAAACCAAACAGCACCTTAGGAATCGAACCCATGACTTAAAAGTACGGCAGATGAACGCTCTGACCAAGGGAGCCACGAGTTCGAAAGACAACACAATGCTAATTTTAATTTTATCATCTTAATATTTCTCATTCTCTTCTACCCCTCCACCTCATGGTAAACAAAGTTAACTGATCTTGTAGTTATTACAAAATGTTAACTATATCCTCAAAATTGTTTTTAAAAATATTTTCTTAATTTTAGTTTTTTATAATTAATAATAATAATAAATTGTTATTTAAAATTTCAAATGATAATGAATAAATTCAGGATAAAATTTAAAATAATAGTTAGTCTAACTTTATCTTATATTAAAGTCTAAAGTGAGGGAGAAAAAACACAAAAATATTGGTTCAGGGGAAAACATAAGTATAATCAAGCTGCTCATTTTATAACTACCTCTTCTTTTGATGAAATCAAACAAGTAGTTTTCAACTTGCCTAAAGATAGTGCTTTGAATCTGGGGGTTTTTCATCCACATTTTTTTCTTCAAAAATACTAGTTGCTTGCGTGTAATGATACTTATAACTTAGTGCTTCACTTTTGAAACTCTAAATTCCTTCTCAAGAGGGTTAACAAAACTCACGTCATTCTCATTCCAAAGCGATCTTATATGCAGACAATCAAGGACTTAAGACCAACAAGTCTTTATTATGTCTCCTACAAGATTATATCTAAAATTATTTGTAATAGATTTAAAGAGGTTCTTTGGTCTATAATATCTTATCATTATAGTGCTTTTCTACCAAAATGGCTCATTTATGATAATAGCCTACTTGTGGTTGACCTCATCACACATTAAGGGTCCGTTTGGGTACTCTTAGTTCATATTTAGAAAGTAAAATTTTACTTTTAAGATGGTCGAAGTAATTTGGATAAAACATTTTGCAAAAAAAACACATCTAAACAGTGGATGAAAGTAAATATGAGAAACGTAACTATTTAAAATTTTAAAAAGTGGAATGTTATTTGACCATATTATTTCAAGTTTAATCTCTTATTCTTTTATTTAAAAAATAATTAATTCATTAAAATATAATTATAGTTTAATAATAATAATTAGGTATCAAGTTTTTAGCATTATAAATTAAATAATTAATTATGTTAATTTTTAGCATTATTGTACAATAAAAATTATAAATCTTTATCACTTTTTTTTAAATTAAAAATTTAAAAAGTACAAACAACTAGAGATTAAGTTTTTAACATTATAGATCAAATTTTATATTATTTAAAATATTTATCATATTTTTAAAATATTTCAAAGATATTATATTTGTATAATAAAAATTATAAATCATCATAAATTAATGTTTTTTTTTATAATTGTACATTCAAAAGTATATTTTTATTATCATAATCCAAATAATTTTTAATGTACCAAATTAATTTTTTAAAAAAATATATCTAAATATAAATTTCGTTGTAACAATTGACTTTCATTAAACTAACTTTTGTCAAATGGACTTTTAGTAAACTAAAATTTAAAAACATACTAAATTCTCAAAAGAAAAAAAATTAGTAGCCTTGAAAGTGATTTTTTAAAATCATTTAATTGATTGTCCATGAATTTCATCGAAACTATTATGATTAAAATGAAATTTTCTAAGAAATGCATCAATCTCATCTTGCAATGTCTCCCAATGGTTCAGTAACAGTTGAGATTATGGTCATCGTTATGTTCCCATTTTCCTTTGTGGGGGGCCTTACACAAGGGAATCTCCTTTTGTCTTACATGAATAGATGTCGTATGATTTGTAGTTATTAGTTTATATTAGTTTTAAATTTATAAATTGGGGATGTAGCTCAGATGGTAGAGCGCTCGCTTAGCATGCGAGAGGTACGGGGATCGATACCCCGCATCTCCATTTTGGTGTTTTCCTCACTCTTTAACCCACTTCTTTATTGTCTTCCGCAAAGGCGCAAACGGACGCAAAGTGTTTGTCACGTTTCTTGCCGCGTGCATTAACGCGCACTCATATAAAGGGGCCTTTGTTTTTTTGAAATTTTTTTTTTCACTTTTGATATCAAAGTCATTAATTAAAGCTTACATTAAAAAAAATTATGCATGCTTGCTAGCCTCTATCATACGATTACAAGTTATCACCTATTTTTATCTCATTCATATATATATATATATATATATTGCATAGAGTTGGTAACCAAGTTGTTTTGACCCATATAAGCTAGGCCTTTATGGACTTGGTTCATATGGGTTTAAATTCAAAAGCTTGTTTTTCTTCAAATTGGTCATTTTTTAAAACTTGTCTTTTATTTTAATTTTTAATTATTTTAACTTTTGCATCAGGAAATTAATTTTTTCTAAAATATAAATTGTAATATTTAAAAATTAAAAATAAGTAATATAAATTTTAATTTTAAAATATAAACATATATTATAAAGTATAAATTTAATTTAAAAATTAAAAATATATTATTTTTAAGGGTAAAACAAAAAAAATGCTTAAACAGGCCCTTCAAGGCTTTTTTTATAGGGCATGAACTAGTTGGGATTAAAAGCCTAATTACACTAAAATTTCTTGATTGTTCAAGCCTATGTCCTAAAAAAAAAAGGACATAAACGAGCAGCCTATATTTCCACTTTTAGTCATAAGTTGAAATTAAAATGATTTATTTATAATGGCAAGTCAAAACTAATTTGTTTCTATTAGATTTAAAATGGTATATACCAGTACCTTTTTGGAATTATTGGTTGCTGCGAGTTAATACATCAACACCAACAATCAGGTGTCTAAATACAATGTCTAGTCTCAAAATTAAGCCACACCTTTCATACATAAATCGTGTAAGGTTTTAAGTTTCTGGTCATAACTATGTTCTTTGCCATATTCATTCCAATTCCTTCACATGTCTCCTAAAAAAAATTCTTGAATTTTGGATGTTAAATGTGCTTATGCACTTTTTGAGTAGGAATTCATTTTATAAAAAATCCTGACTTTCATTCTTTGGCGGGTCTTTAAGTGCCATTTGATTACCTATATTGTGGTGAAGGAATGTTTATATATGATCTGATTGTTTATGTAAAACCCACGATAGCAACAAATGCAATTTATTTCTCTGAGTTCCTACAAAATTAGCTAAGTCTACTTGATTGCATATTAGTAACTAGCTAACTATATATATGTGGGTGACTCCTCAGTCCTCTCCTAGCAAATAACAAGACAACAAAGTAAAAAAAAAAAAAAATATTATTTTCCTGTATCTCCTGATCTGAACACATAATTCCAAATTCATAGGAACAATTTTTAGAGCAAAGAAAGAAACATGGAATAGCAGAAAAAGAGAAGTATTTTGAAATACCTCATGAAGTTGAAGAATAATAATGATGATGATGATTCTCCCTTCTTTCCGTCATCGCTGTTCGAACTCACGTCTTGCCAGTTAAAAGTAGAGCGCCCTAACCAGCAAGCCACAAGTCCATAGGGCTCGATGTGTTTAATCGTTTTATTCTTGTCTATCAATTGTTGTAAATGCCATTGTGAATTAATTTTCAAAATAAAATGTTAAACTTTATAAATTCTATTAATAAATTTTAAATAGATATTATTTTTAGATATTATTAGTATGTACGAGGCCTCCTTTATTAAAAAATTCTTAAAATCATATATTACAAATATCTTATTTACAATTTTTCTTAATCGAGAAGGAGAGGACAATATCATTAATTGATGAAAATAATAGAGTTTCAATCATAGTCAAAAGCAAAGGCACATATATAGAAACAGAGCAAAAAAGCAAATCAACCAATTCCTTCACTCAACAAAATAAGGGGGGCCAAAAATCATCACTGCCACCACCACAAGATCTCCCACCATCAAAGCACTGGAATCCATAAGAAAGAAAACAAGACAGCAAAGCTATAAGGGGTAGGGGTTTAGAGAACCACCCAAGAGGTCTCAAGGGAGCAACTAAAAAGGGTGAAAAAGAGCCACCATGAGGTAACCTTGTTCTATCGAAGGTGGGGACCAGTGTTTTGAAAATTAGATTGGACGGTTGTACCAGTCCGATCGTCAACCGATCTGGTTTTTGGTTTAATTCATGTGAGAAAATTGTTTTAGGAGTTAAGCTGTTTCAAACCAATGGTCGGATTGGAAATTGAAATTAAATTGGAAATCGGATCCGGTTTTCAAAAACTGGATTGCTTAGAAAAAATTTTATTTTTTATCAATTTTTTTTAAAAATGACTAATTTTTTTAATCATTTGATATTATGTTGTATCATGTGGCTTGTTAAGTCATGATAAACTTAAAATATTTAATTTTTTTAAGTTAAATAGCAATTTCATATGTATTTTTTATATTTAGATTATTATATAAATATAATTTTTTTAATTTAATTATTACATCATCGGTTTGACTATTGGTCCAACCCGATTGAACCATGTGAACTATGAACCACTGACTTTCTGGTTCAATATCTGGTCCTATTCTAAAATATTGGCGGGGACGCTCATCCTTTGTTTCCAATTTGTTGTCGGCGTCTTGTTTTCAATTTTTGTTTGGTTTTGCTGTGGGATTATCAGTTTTGGTTTTGCTGTGGGATTATCGGTTTATTGGCTTAAAAATAATCAAATTTGAGCGGTTCTCTTTGCAATACTTTTTGCTTAGTAGTGATTTTGCTAGTAATTGGTTAGATCTTGAGCTAGCTATTCTAATTTGCATGCATTTTTAGGGTTAATAAATAGGCAATTATCGTTATGGTGGCTCTTGTTAAATTTTTGAAGTGATAACAAATCTATAACAAATGTAACAAGTCCCTCATAATTTGATTTACAATTAAAGGACTATTTATAGTGAGGGGGTGCATTTGCACCTCCCCTCATGGCTTAACCACTATTATTAAGCCACAGACTTGATAGGCACTGCATCATTACTCTAAATTATTGATTTATTTTTTCACAATTAATTGATTCAGCTCTTTCTTTCTTTCTTATTATTAAGAAAACTTATTAATATTTACCACCAAATATTTAGCATCAATTTTTGATTCAATCCTTATAATTCCAAAATTCATGGCTTTTTATTTTGGGATTCAAATATATTTGCTACTCGTATGTATAAGAAAGTAGGAAATATCCACTCGTTATAGGCAAGAACTTTGCTTTTTTTTTTTTTTTTTTTTTTTGGTGCGCGCGCGCGCTCATCAACACGTACGAGGATGGAGAAACTTCACTATAAGGAACCTTTAAAAAAAAAAAAAAACAGACGAGAGAAAGAAAACAAGAGGTATTTTGAAATGCCTCATGATTTAAGCATCATCATTATCATTCATCTCCAACGTTCTACTTATTTAATTAATTAAATATTGTTTCATATGACTCATTTATAATTTATTACAAAAGGAGAGGTGTTTTAAAACACCTCATCGACTGACACTGAATCGTCAGTTGGAATCACAGCGATCACTTTGCATGCTGAATCGAACCCGTGACTGGCAAAGTTAAGCCAATGTACTCTAGCCAGCAAGCCACGAGTTCGACAAGCAGAACTGTGTGGGTCATTTTTTATATCTTTATTTAAATTCTTCTATTTTTCAACTGTAGCAAACATATTTTTGAAAAGATTTCAGTGCAAACCCTTAACCAGACATAATAATAATAATAATAATAATAATAATAATAATAATAAATTCCTTAAAGTCTGAAATTTTACTATATACCAAAGATAATAAAATGAAATTAAAATGTTGAGAGAAATGATAAAATTAATTTTTTAATTTTGTGAAATCATACACACAAACAATTCTGATAAAAAAATTAATAACTTTAGTATAAGAAACTTGTAACTTTATTTAATACAATAACAATAATTTGAATAAAAATAAGTGAAGATATATACATCAATTATTTTTGTATGAAAATTAACCACTTTAGAATGAGGAATTTGCAACTACTTTTATTATGATGGTAACACTAAGAATATAATCAAATGAAGCTATACATATAAATAACCATTGTAGGAAAAAAAAACTATTTCAATATAGGAAATGAACGACTGCAATATGAAAATTTGCAAATCCTTTTACCATGACAAGAATGCTAAGAATAAAACCAAATGAAGCCATGCACACAAACAATTCTGGTAGAAAATTAACTACTTCACTATGGAAAATGAACAATTCTAATATAAAAATTTTGTAAGTATATTTTAATAGGCTTAAGCCACTAGAGTCAATGAGGTAATTTTAATTTCATTTCATTATCCTTGATCTATAGTGAAATTTCAGACTTTAAGGGCTCTCTTTTTATTATGTTTGGTCAAGGGGTCTAAATTGAAATGTTCCCTATGTATTTTTTTTGTTAGAATTATTTTTAAATTTATGTGGAATAGCATCAATCAGTTGAAGATATTTTATCTTATATTGTATTTAAATTAATAAATATTAAATAATTGTTTAGGTATTTTTTTTATAAGAGTTCAGGTGAGTTGGGTTTTAGAAACTTAAAAAATTATATCTCAAAGCTCAAAGAATACTTACAAAAATATTTACAAATTGCTTGCTAATAATATTCTCACATAGGCCGTCGTAATTAAATCAACAATTTTGTAGGTTATGAGCGTATCGACAATTGTTTAAATACTGTATTAATAAAATGGAATCAACATAAGCTGAAATATTTAATAACGCATTTTTTTGAGAGAGACCTCAACTTACAAGTTACAAGCTATATTATACTGGTGGTTATTAATCTCATTTAAATATGATGCAATTTACAAGCTATATCACGTTGGTGGTTATTAATCTTATGTAAATATGATGAGAGACTTCTTTGGCAAAAAAAAAAAGTATGATGAGAGGCAATTCATCAGCCTACAGCAGGTAATATGTGATGGTAGTTTTGAATTTCCTATGCTAATATTATTAATTTTTGTTGGATAGCTGTTATTAGATTTGTTCAGTTGATAAGTGTCATAAGAACTTAATACTTTATTATAGCTAATCAACAATTACCCTTATTAATCATTTTTAAAAGTAATTTTAATTTTAAAAGGAAAAAATGACTCGCTATAAGTTTTTAAAAATTAGTTATGAATTAACTACAAAAA
Source organism: Prosopis cineraria (assembly GCF_029017545.1). Lineage (NCBI taxonomy): Eukaryota > Viridiplantae > Streptophyta > Magnoliopsida > Fabales > Fabaceae > Prosopis > Prosopis cineraria. The sequence continues at coordinate 14,761 of NW_026556051.1, read as the reverse complement.
AGTTAATTCTTATGGAATTATGAGAATGACAAATAGGTCTCAAGAAAACTAATTAATTTGAATTAGATATCAAATGTCAAACTCTAAAAATTTAAAAGTTTGTCTCTTAATTTTATAACTTTATTGAGATAAAGTTACAACTTATTTTTAAAATTTTAACATGGTTGAAGAATAAATAAATTTTTTATGTTAAATTTGAAATATAAATTTCAAATTTATCACAATAAAATTATAAAATTAAAGCTAAAATTACAAATTTTTAAAATTTAGTATTAAAAATTTAATATGAATTAATTGATTTCTTTGAAATCGCATCACTTTTCTTATAAAATTTGTAAAGTAAACTTTTGATGAGTATTTGTAAATACTAAAGATGTTTTGAACTGTTTCTAATGATGTCTTGTGTTCTTTCTCCTAGATTCAACGATAGGGGAATTTCGTTGCACATGGATGACAATGTGATTATAAAGTGAAAAAAAAGGAAAAAATAGTAAATTGATTCTTAACTTATTAGTCTAAAAAAATCTAAGATCCTAAACTCTTTATTTGCATAATATGCCCCTCCAGCTTTTGAAAAAAAAATGCAATCTAGCCTTTATCTTTTAAAAAATTAATTTTGACAATAAAAATAATATTAAAAAACATAAGAATTATAAAAAGAAATAAAAAAATTTTACTGATCATTTTCTATAATTTTTGGATATTTTTTATAATTTTTGAATCTTTTATTGTAATTTTTTAAATTTTTTAATCAACTAACAATTAAATTTAATATTTGCTAATAATATGGGTCAAATTGTATTATTTTCAAAGTTAGAAGGGCACATTATATAAATAATGAATTTAAAATTTTAAATGCTGATGATTTATTGTTTAAAAGTTAATTTGTTTTTTGATCCAAATAAATCTTTTTTTTTTGGCCCATATATATGGGCTACAAAGATGGGGCACTCTCAAAGAAAAAGAAAGAAAGAAAGAAAGAAAGAAAAATGTTTATTTTTTAACCGTTAACATTTAATTTTTGTCATTAACCCTTGTCCATAACTCATTTATTATATGCAATTCACAATTAATAAAAAAAAGTATACCATTTATCAAAATTAAGTACACAGTTTTGAAAAATCCAATGAACCAATTTATAAAATTAATTTTTTAGAAGAAATGATATAAGTTTTAATCTTTAAATTTTTTTTCAATTATCAATTTAGCTCTTAAATTTTAATTGAATGCGACTCAATTCTTATAATTTATTAAATTAGTAAATTATAGGGATTGATATGTATTAAATTAAAAAACTATAAACATTGGCTTGTATCAAGTCAAGAAAATTATAAGAATTGAGTTAATTCGAGTTAAAATTTAAGTGACTGAATTGATAATTAAGAATAAATTTAAAAATTAAAATTATTTTTTCTTTTTTTAAATAAAGAAATTAAAAGCACATAAATGAAAAATAAAAAGAGAGAGGCATTTAGAATACCTCCTCCCCCACTCAAGCATTCAAAATCAATTTATATTTAATGTTATATGAATACCATGTTTTTTATTAAAAACATGGTATTCATATAACATATCTTATATTCTTAAAAAAAAACACAAATGATGTGTTGCACACATAATTTATCTAAGAATTTCTCTTATTCTAGACTTGTAGTAGATTAGCCACTCAATTTAAAAGAAGGGTTAATTGGTTAAGGTATAAATTTATTGTCCAGGTTTCCACGCACACATATCTTATATTCTTTATATGTAAAATATAATAAAGAACTAATATTTAATGTAAAATATATTTATGAACTCTATTAATAAATTATAACAAGTTAAACTCATTTTTTTAGATCCCTTACTTAATGTATTATAATTTTATATATCTGTGATATAGAGTTGTGATTTGTGAATGTGAAATGGTCTAAATAATATAACTTTTTTTAGTCTTTAAATCTTTTCTCATTTATCAAATTAGTTCTTGAATCAAAAAAATATAAACACTGACTTGTTTTAAATCAAAAAATTACAGGAACTGGATTATTTCAAGTTTGAGTCAAAGTTCACAAATTGAATTGATAATTGAGAATAAATTTAAAATTTATATATTTTCATTTTAGAACAAAGAAATTAAAAACACATAAATGAGAAAATGAGAAGTATTTTAAAATACCTCATTTTTTAAGTCATTCCCTTTTCTCTTGAGTCTCTGCCCTTTCGAACTCACGACTTAGCGGCAATAAGTGTTGCCCATTGACCAGCGAGGCGCAAGTCTCGAAGGGTTGAGGGGGTCTCATTGCTTTAATTAATTAAACTTCATTCTAGTATCACCTAACTGTTCTCGTCTTTTTGGACGAAATCTCTCTTTCTAAATGCGTATACACGAGCAATTATGTTGTTGCCAAATTGCATTTTGAATCAATATTAAATGTAAAATAGAAATTTATGAATTCCATAAATAAGATATAAGTAATTAAAGTCTCTCTCTCTTAGATAGATTTTTCTGATACTCATTCCCTACTATATTCCAATTCTATGTTTATCTGGTAAGGTAGTTATGGTTCGTAATGTGAAATGGTCTAACTTCATGCACTTTTATTTAATATAAGATATTTAATTGAATCTTATCTTTTAATAAAATAGTTATCCACTTTTAAACTAATTTTATCTTTTTCATATTTACCTCTATTAATCACCATCTATCAATAGAGAAACTTAAAAAAAAAACAATAATTACATCTCAAATACTAAAAATGCTTTACATTTTTTAATATCCAACTTCTCAAAAAATGCCTTAAATTTTTTAACCAAAGGAATATATTGCCAATATATTAATATCAAATGTATAATTTCAAAAATATCTCCAATTTTGTTAAATAAATCTCTTAAGAATTATATATTTAAAATATTTGATTTACATAGAAAGATAGTTATTTATAGTTTGGAGTTAAATTTCAGAAGGTAGAACACTACATTCACCAAGACGAGCCTTGATTTAAAAAAAAAAAATCCATTTGTTATAGGAGAAATTTTTGGATAAACTAAGTGTATCATGCTATCTGTAATTTGTCTAATTAGAATATCCCAAGTCATTAAATAAAATTTTATGTGATATTATTTTAATTGATTTTATCTTTGATCTCTCTGCTATCATTAACGTCAAAATCAGTTTATATTTAATATTATATGAATACCATGTTTTTTATTAAAAAAAACACAAATGACGTGTTGCACACATAATTTGCCTAAGAATTTCTCTCATTCTAGACTTGTAGTAGATTAGCCACTCGATTTAAAAGAAGGGTTAATTGGTTAAGGTATAAATTTATTGTCCAGGTTTCCACGCACACATATCTTATATTCTTGATTTTTTTTTTTTGTGGAATATCACCCCCAACGTTTTTAAATTATGATGGGAAAAAAAGAATCCAAAATAGTATTGCACACAAACATGCAAGACCAAGGGAACGAGCATTGATAAGATGAGAATGCAAGATTAGGAATTTGCAAATTTCATCAGAATTGAGTAAGATTTGAGCTCCACAACTAGTAAGGGAAGATCTCTACTTGGCTTTGAAGGTTGGAAGGAAGAAAAGAAATGGATAAAAAAATAACAAGGACTCACACATGACATGGGAAGCATTTAATGGTCAATATTAATAAGTTAACAGTCATCATTATGGTAGGGTGTCATTGTATTAAATTAAAAAATATTGGGATGACATTAGGCCAAAAAAAAAAAAAATCAAGGATATACAAGATGCGCCTACATAAAAAATTTGAGCGTAGATTTGTACTTTACCTGTTAAATGAAAAATCCATGCAAAATTATAACACCTAAAATATAAAAATTATGAAGAAAATTTAAAAATAATATATATATATATATATATATATAAGTCATACATAATTCTGTTAAAGGTTAAGTCATCTCAAACAATTTATTTTATTTTTAAAATTTAATTATAGCATTTTAAATTATAACACATAATTGACTGTCGTTTTTTTTTTAAATATGGTATTTAGTTTCTTTGGTTTTTTTTAAAGTAAAAAGGAGAGGTATTTTGAAACACCTCATTAGAATGGATAGAATCTGCATGCATGTCTGCTTGCCAATTCAATCTCGTGACTTCACGGATAAAGGCAAGAGACTTTACCAATGAGCCACAAGTTGAGTTGGCATGCGAAGCCCAACAAATTATAATATTAAAAAAAAATCTCCGCCGCCTCCAAAATATCTTCCACCACGAACATGCTAAAAGAAAGAAAGAAAGAAAGAAAAATGACAATTAGATCAAAAATATTAAATTAATGATAACTAAGTTATTCATAAAATTTTTAAAAATATGAATTAAAAATATTGATTGACAAATATTTAAAGTATAGTCTAATAATTACATTTGCAACTTAAATGTTTTATTGACAGTTGAAACTCTTGAATTTTTAATTTTTAAATTGATATCTTAAATTTATTTTAAAAAAAATTTAGAGTGAATCTAACTGTCATTTTTCCATTAAAAAATACACATAATATTACAATTAAAGCTATATTTGCTAGATTATGCCTCCTAATACCACGCATCCTACAAATAATATATCGTTATATATATCTAAATAGATGAAATGTTATAAATAATTGAATATAATTTAGATATAATTTATAAGAAATAATGAAATTTTTAGCTCATCTAATTTATTTTAATTGTCAATTTGATTTCTATTATTTAATTAAAAGAAAGCAAGACTACTAAAATTCAGACACAACTAACGAAACATTAATGATAGCCAGGTAAATTAATAAAAAATGTGTAATTATTTAAGTATGAAAAAATAAAATAAAAGAAAAAAAAAAACATAATGGACTATATTGATAAAAAAAATTAAACTAATTTAAGAGCTAATTAATTTATTGTCATGTAACTATATATATATATATATAAAGTCATCAATATATTTTACTCATTAAATTAATTTAAGAATTGATTTGTGTTCTAAAACTTAAAATTCTAACATGATGATTTTTAAAAATATATATAATGATCGATAAAATTAAATTTAATGAACTAAATTAATAATTTTTATAAATTTAAGGAACTAAGCTATAATGTTCCAATTTGTAAAAGGAGAGGTGTTTTAGAACACCTCATTTCAAAGAAAGGGATCATCATCAATTTTCAGTGAAGAATGCAGAATCGAACCATGACTTGCAAAGTGAAGCCAACATGCATGGCTTTATCACCACCAAGCCATGGGTTCGATCCGCGCGTTGACGCTTATTTTTATTTTCTTAAACTGTTTCTCTTTTCTCTTCTACGAGACACATCCTGTGCTGCGTTGTAGCCATATAGGCAGATAGCCGTGTTGGTGAACTATTAAAAGGAGTTTGTTTATTTATATTTGAATCGCGTGAGTGTGTGTTATGAAACTCAAATTTTTTTCATATATATATATATATGCATGCATGCATGCTCAAATATAATTCATGACAATTTTTTTAGCTTAAAAATCCCTCTTATCTTTATTATAGAACACTTTCATCCATTTTATGTATTTAAAAAAAAATTTCATATTACAAAAAAGTGAGATATACTTTTATTTTTACTCTTCATTTTAAATAATAATACAACTACATTAATATATGAACTTTGCAAAAAATTACAATTCTTGTTTGTCAAAATTACACTTGTGCCCTCTTTAAAATTGTAGTTTTACCCCATGAAAAATTAATTATCCCACGTTCTCTTTAAAATTATTATCAAGCATGCATGTTTAAAAATATTGTTTGCTCTTGTATTTATTATAAAGATAATTTTATGATATAAATAAAATTAAGATATATTTTAAATTTATCATATAATTTACTTCTATATAATTTTTAAAAAATATTAATATTTATATTTAGTATACATATTGCCTCTCATTGGTAAATTTTTCTGGATGTGTTACTGCTCGCACCTAGCAAACTAAACAATTAAACAGTTTTTTTTTCCCAACTTTTTTGGGGTTGGGGGAACACTTGACTTCAAAAAAATCATATTTTTATTACACACGTGTATTATGTTTAGACTCAAAAAAATAAATCAACATGAAACTTTGGCAAAAAAAAAAATCAGCATGGAAAAATAGAAAAAGAGAGGTATTTTAAAATACCTCATAAGTTCATAATTATTATTGTTATTATATACTCCATCCGTTTCAGTCCTTTGCCTATTCGAACTCGTGACTTTCTGGTTATGAGTGAAGCATCCTAACCAGCAAACCGCAAGCCCACAAGGCCTCATTTTGTCCCTCCATCACTTAATTGCTTCTTCCTAGTGACCTGCCTGTCCGCCATAACTGCAATATAATGAATATGAATTAATATATATTTTTAATTATTGATATATATTATTTTCTAAAAAAGAGGGAAACTAGTCCCAGAAACTAATTACATACTATCACAATTAATATTCGTTTGAAGTGAAATGAATAAACAACAAAGACGTGGTTCCTTCTTGGGCCATTTAAACACGCAAAGATCAGTTAAAAAACGAGAGGTATTTAAAATACCTCATGATATGGTTAATTAATTAATCTATCCTTCTTGTCTGTATGCCAATTCGAACTTGAGATTTAGAGGTTTAGCATTCAGAACACTAACCACCAAACTACAAGTCTTCATGGCTTTGTCATGTTACTTATTTAATTAATTGATTACCGTGATTCTGTGAATCACCATTTAACATATGTTAATTGATGGATTATTTATTGGTCCAAGATAGGAAGTTTCTCCTGTTTTTTTGCATATGACATTTAATTTCTTTTATACAAAAAGTAAGGGGGGAAAAAACAAATGGTGTGCTTGCTTACCCCCCCCCCCTCTTTTTTTTAAATTCTATCACCTAATATGCTGAAAAATTTGAAAGTATTATCACTTTACTCATAAACTAATTCGACCGCCTATGAGATTATTACACATGACAGTTCACTAGCATCTTAAGAATGTTTTTATTATATTTATTTAATAACACTATGTATCTTAAGGTTCGAACTTGAGATCTATGAATAAGTTAATTAAACTCTCTTAACCAATTAAATTAAACACCTCTCAATTGTTTCCTTACTTTTAAATTATACCTTTCTGCAAAATTTGTATTTTATATATTTTGTAAAATACTTTCACTCATTATTTATATAAGTTGTCGTTTAAAAATAAAAGTTAATCTGAATTATAAAAGAGTTTAGTCACATATTAAATGAAGTTCTATATTTAGTTTTTTACCCTTATAATTTTAATTAATAAGGATATAATTAGAATATTGCAATGCTTTGAACAAATTAAAGCAATCTAACAACAACTTTTCTTCATATGAACAAAAAAATGTCTAAAACAACTTATACATAAGGGATTAGAGGGAGCAATTAAGAGTAATAAAATAAAGATGTATTTGAAAAAATAGTAATTAATACAATAGTATTAAAATTATAAACGACCAACAAATGTTGGTCTAATTAATAAAGAGTTGACCTATAATTTAAAAAGTCATAAAATTAAATCTTATTATTGATGTAAAAATTTTATTAGTGAGTGATTTATATACATTTTGTAAATACTCTTTGAGTCTAGAGGTATTTCTTAGCTCTACTAAGTTTTTGAGACTTAACTCATCTAAATGATATATATATCTATATATATATATATAACTGTAAAATGTCGCATATAAAAAAAGAAAATTTTTTTCTTAAAAATTAAGTATACAAAGAAATAGATAATGTAAAGTATTTTCTCACGTTGTATTAAAATTGACTCTCTTAATGAGAAACGAATCAATTAAGTGTGTAAAGTAATTTATTTATCTCTTTGGAATAAACACATTAATTATTCTTAATATTATACAAAATGAATTACAACATAAAAAATAGGATCCCAAAAGATATGTTTGGGTGTTTCCAACTATCTCATACATTTGAGGAAATTTTGTTACATTATTTGTTATAAAAAAACGCAAAATTTATTTTGTCTTAAAAGATATGATTAACAATTTAGATAGTTATTTGTAGACATTTGAGATCTTAAAAGAAATTATTAACAATTGTGAAAATCAGAAAAAAAAATCATCTCCGGATGACTCTAAACAAGTTGTACGAAATTAGCATCCAGAAATAAAGTTAAAGAATAATTTATAAAAAAAACCTATATTTCTAGTGCTAATTAAAAAAGAAAAAGGAAGAAGAAGAGAGGTATTTTAGAATACCTCATTCGATAAGATTGAAGCAGAAGTAGAAGGAGCTTGTATAGTTGCCGATTCGAACTCGTGACATGGCAATTAAGAGCAACGTACGCCGACCAATATGCCCAGGTTCAAAGGCAGGCCTTTGTGACAAATTTAATTATATTTTTTTATTTTGCAATCTCTTATTTTATTTTACTTTTATCCTTCAAGGCGTGCTGCTTTAGTCCAAGTTTATTTTCTTTCTTTAAAACCAAAATTTGCTAACAAATAGTCAACATGGCTATTTTTTTGGACAAAAGAAGTCAGCATGGCTATTTTATAAAATTTATTTGTAAAAAAAATACACGATAAAAGAGTAAATTAACTCATAAACTATAGATTTAGAAGTGTATGAGATTTTAAACTCATTAAATATGTAATAATTTTTTAATTTTTTAAAAATGAAATAATATAACTTTTATTATTCATAAAAGTTAATTTTGACCATTAGTTGATAAAAAATAATAAAAATGACCTCAAAAATTAAAATAAAATAAAATTTTCTTAGTTCTTTTCCATAATTTTGAATCCTTGTTTGAATTTTTAGGTCTTTCATTGTATTCTGTGATTATTTTCTATAGTTTTAAGGTTATTTTTTGATCAATTAATAGTCAAAATTAACTTTTATTAACAATAGAGGCTAAATTATATTATTTTCAAAATTAAAGTAAAATATTCCACATTTAATAAGAGTTTAGAGTCCTAAACGCTCCTGAACATATAGTTTAGGAGTTAATTTGTTATTTTATCCAAAAATATAATATAATGATAAAGAATTTGAAAAAGTAACTATAATAAATAATATTAAAATAAAACTTAAAATTTATAATAAACAGTATGACTATAAAATTTTAAATAGTATAATTCATTTTTTAGATTTATATAACATATATATATATATGTGTGTGTGTGTGTGTGTGTGTGTATTAAAGGGTAAGGGGCAAAAATACATATAAAGTGATCAACCAGGAGCACTGAGTATTTTAAAGTGAAAAAAAGAGTAAAAATACCCATAGCGTTATATGGGTGACTGTAAAAATAAATAAATCATTAACTTTAACCTAACTTCGTTAACTTTTATTGTTAAATGCTAATTGTACATACCATGTGTCAGTCTTTACTGACATAGACTAATAAAAAGATAAAAATACTCACAAAGTCGTTAACCAAGAGAAAAAATACTTATGAAGTCATTAGTCAGGAGCAAAAATACCCATAACATTATTAAAATTGATGCAAAAGTGATCAATCCATCAAATCTTTTAAATGTTGATTGTTTAGCTGACACATAAATAAAAGTTGACACTTTTTTGCTGATATAGATACAAAATATTCCTAAATAAATTTTCATGAATGTTGATCGATCATCATATGAGTACTCGTGATATTACTTTTGTCACACATTGATACTAATGGTATGATCGTCATGAAATATGAGGTGAATTTATATTCTTAAGCCTTGATTAACTAAAAATTAGGCTAAATTATCAATATATATACGTTATATATTAATAAAATTCATAAAGCTTTAAATGTTTTGTAGAAATTTTTGTAAAAATCTCCTCTATAATTAGAATCTCTCAAAATTTTTACAGTACTGAAACCTATCAACCAAACTAGAAAGGAGCTTAGCTCCACACAATAGATTTCATAATAACAAATAAAGTCTAGAATCTAACTACGGTATACATAGAGCGCTAAATTACAATTTGCACAATATAATAAATATTTATATCAACAAAATGACTAATGTGTGGTTCCACTGTCCCAAGAAGCAATAGATCCCCTCAATAATTAGCAGGAGACACAAGATTAGTTAAAATATCCAAGATTAAAGAAATTTCTAGTAAGTAATGTTCCAATCAAAATTATAAATAAAAAATTATGAAAATAGTAACTAATAAATTTGGTTTAAAACAAATCAATGAAATATGAAACATATACTTAAACTATCAATAAATAACAAATTTCTTCAACAATATAATCGTGAAATTGGACAATACCAATAAAACCATATAAATTTATTAAAATTTGTAGTACTTATATAATAAAAAATTTTTAAGTAATGGTACAACTATATAGAATGCTTTTAGAGAACTAAAAAAATAATAATAAATTTTGATTTAAATTCAAGAGGGCTTTATCAGAATGAATAACAAGCGTGGATGCATAATTCATAAGGATAAGTAACCAGTCAAGCGCGGCTCAAAGCTATGAAACAAGCATGGTAGGAGTCACAAAACAAGCGTGGGTACGAGACCTACAAAAACAAGCGTAAGTACAATGCTCATGAATAATTATCCCTTCATTCCACGTGCATTGGCCATCGGATGGGCTAGCATCTCTAATGCACCTTGCTAGCTAGGTGTACCATGACACGCTAAGAGCTAATAAAACTGCCATTAGCATTCATCATTTTGAATTAGTCTTCATTAAAATCAAGTGTGCATATATAGGGCAAAAAAATGGTTTCAAAATTTTTACTTGTAAATATTGTCCAACTATCATTTTTCATTGTTCAAATTTGTTATCATTTTCTCCATACATAAATTGTTGCAATAAAAATTTTATATCAACATAAAATTAAATAATTAAACTGCTTATGAGAAATAATAAGATTTTTCATATATCCATTTCATCATTGGTTATCAACAATATAAATCTTTAGAAAAATTAACACGTGTTCACAAATAAAAAAAATTATAAAAAAAAGGATTAACATTCTACCATAAATAAAATAATTATTAGAAAAATAAGATTAACAAGAATATTAATACAATTTATAAAAGAATAATAGTGAAATTTAAATAAAAAAATTCTATAAACATTCTACTAGAAATTGATTCAGAATGCCACCTACTCACTTAAGGGTTTTCAAGAATTTTATAGTTCAACCTCCTCAATTTCTCACTTACTTCAGGGATACGTCAAATAATCTAGCACACAAACCAATCCTCATGTCATTATAATTTTCCTTTAGGTGCTACATGATTCTAATGAGTAGTTTAACCTTACAACTTATATAAATAAAAACATATCTCTTTAAGTAGTGTTTATAGTTCTACTATGCCTTGATATGAAAATTAAATATGTTTTTAAATTCACCAAGTTCCATGGTTTAAATACCTTAAAAATATAATACAAACTAAATAATAAACATTTCCGTATTCCTCATGATAACAACAATTTAATTTTTCAAACAATAGTAAGGATAATATCATAATCAATTATGTTCCAAGTATCATTGAGCCCATTATATTATTTGATATATCTCAATTCATCCTTATATATTTCATTACCCATTCTCAATCATCTATTATGATAAGTCACATTAACTCTTGCTGTATTTTTTTAAACTTAATAAAGTACTATAATAGTGATCCTATTTAATCCTTTCTCCTATTTTGATATCTTAAAATTCCAACTAATGGCTCAAGCCAACCTTTTCACATATTTCTCCAAAATATAAAATGAAAGTTTAATAACATTCATTCACTAAATTTTTCCTTCAAGACCTCTTTTTTCCCTCCCTTACAAATACCTTAGAGGCATTCACCATTTACCAAATCTTGAAATAAGCAACAAGATATTTCAACCAATTAATAAAGCTTTTTAATCTTGAATCTTTTTGGAACACATTTCCATCCATCCATAATTAGATTCATCATGCTTTTTCAATCAAATTCTCCATAATCAATTTAATCTCAAGAAGAATTCAAACCCACACCATCATCATCTTCCTCTTAATACTAGCAATTCCACTTGATTCAAATAATGAGTTTAAATAATAGAAAACTATATGAACAATGAATTTACAATATAATGGTATAAACCCCTTACTTCAGCACTAACATCCAAAAAAGAAAAAAAAAACTATTTTTTTCACTAATTTTTACACTGTCAAAAGTATGCATGGTGGTCGTTTGTCAATAATTTGCGTAGCTCATGACTTCTGAAAGCAGGAAATTGATTTTAGAGCTAAAAGGTAGTTATTGCCAAGAAACCCACCCAATTCAATGGCTAGTGTCGTGGATGGTAAAGTGGGAAAGACTATAGAGTTGAGAGGAACCAAGTGCAAAATTTCAGCAACAATCAAAGCCAGAGCAACGTTGACATTAGATTCATCATATACATACATATGTATATTGGCCACGGAAGAGATTATTTATTCCAGCACTCAAATAAAATCTACAAGCATATAGATAGAACTAGGAAAGCAGTAATCGAGAAAGAGGAGGACTCAAAACTCCTCACATTAGATTAGTCAAAACAGAGCAAGAAGAGGAGAAAAAAAACCTTGTGCTCAAGCATGATCAAGCGAGCACAAGCGGAAGAAGAGGAGATCGTGACCATGATCAACCACCACAGCAATGAAAGGCACGCCCATGGTTGCCGACTACGAACAGACAGAGAGGAGGAAGGAAGACGAAGTCCACGCACCACATGCTGACCCAAAGCAAGGAAGAAACAGAGGACGATGACAGGGAGAAAGATTCAGCAGCCAACCCACTGCAGCGAACGAACGAAGATGGAGAGGAGGGTGATGGACGAGCTGTTGGCGGTGGGGAGAAGAAAGAAAGATGAAGAAACCGATGAGGGTACTAGAGAGAGATGGGTCAACAATGAAAAAAAAAAAAAAAGTCAGAGGCATGCTGTCAGTGAAGAGAGGAAATAAAAGCTGATGCTCTGTTCTTTCCACGTGAAAGAAGAAAAAAAAATCTGAACTATAAATAATTTGAAAAAATTACAAAAAAAGTCAAAAAAATTATAAAAAAGGCACAAAAAAATTATAAGAAAAAGCATAAATTTTTTTATAATTTAAAAAAATAAAATTAAAAGTCTTCAAGAAAGTTTTTAGTATAAATTTTACTTAAACTATCATTCTCTCTGTTTACTATAAAACTAGTTTAAATAAATTATTAATTGAAAGAAAAATATTTTAATTTAATTTAAAATTCAGGGTCATTATAATTTAATGGATGCAATAGTAATCAATACATCAAAATCTATGTCACATAATTTTTTTCTATCGCTATATATCTCACCCTTTCTTTCCTTTCTCTCAACTCATTTTTTTTGTCTGAAAAATCTGAAATTCAAAGTGAGACAGGTTATACACAATCGAAGATTGAGATTGAACTCACCTCTTACATCACTTTACCTTAAGAACATTATTACAACCTTAAGTAATTTTATTCATGATAGATTTAAAATTTTTAAATAATTTTTTTCACTGTTACAAAAAAAAAAAGCAATTTAATTTGATATTCGATTAAAATAACATTTTCTCACATGATGTTCATATAATGATCCATTAACCTTTAGAAAATTTCATTTGAGAATATATTTCATCCATATCAGTGAAAAAATAAATCAACTTCTACTTAGGTGTCAGCTAAACAATCAACACTTAAGAGATTTGATGGATTAATCATTTTACACCAACTCTAATAATATTATGAGTATTTTTGCTCCTAACTAATGACTTCGTGAGTATTTTTGCCTTTTTATCAGTCTATGTTAGCAAAAACTAACACGTGGCATACATAATAGTATTTAACAATTAAAATTAATGGTGTTATGTCAAAGTTAACGGTTTGGTCATTTTTATCATGTAACGCTATGAGTATTTTTGTCCTTTTTTATTTTAAGATACTGAATATCCCTAGCTGATTATTTTTTGAGTATTTTTAACCTTTTATCCTATATTAAAATGTGAAATGTAAAATAGCTTGAAATGTACATACAGAGGGAACAACCATATAAAAAGTTGCGCTCATGTGGTGGAAAATTTTTATTTTTTATTATTTATAAGTATTTTTTTAATCAATCATGTTTAAAATATGATTGAATATTAAATGTGTACATATTTTCTAACAAGATGTGTGAAACTTTATTAATAAAATGGTGAACAAGATAGGAATATTGATAAGCTGTGTGTGTAAATAATCAATTTAATTAAATATTAATAGAAAATTTCTCTAAATCACCATATTTAATACTCCCTCCAACCATATATATATATATATATATATAAGTCTCTTTTAACTACCCCACTAAATAAACGAGATATAATTAATTAATTAAAATTTTGTCTAAAGACATTTCACTTTAGCTAGAAATCAATTATGAAACGATAACATTTTAATCTTCATATAAAAATCATGATGAAAGGGTAAAAAAAATTCATGATCATTTAATTATTTGTAATTAGTTAAAAGCTGATAAAAATAATTAGCACAGTAATATTATAAATTTTATAACTTTTGAATGGAAAATATTATTTTAAAATAAAAAATATAAGGCACATACGATACCATTTAAATATACTATGTAAATAGTTATAGTTATTATATTTAGTGGTTTTATGAAAACTAAAATTCTTATTTCTTAGTAGTGAAAAGAAAAGGGAGGAGAGGTATTTTGAAATACCTCATTTGATGGATGAAAGAATGATGAAGAAGATCAGAGCAGTGTCACAGATTCGATCTCGGGACTTGACCAGTGAGAGTAACATGCCCTGA
>NW_026556050.1:0-43229 GCF_029017545.1 Prosopis cineraria | reverse complement strand
TTTCTTTAGAGTTATTATGTCATATTGGTTGAGTGTGATTACTCCACAAAATATTCAAATGGAAAGAACTCATGAGAACTCCAGAGGGAGAGGGAACATTGAAAGCTAGAAGAGACAGAATAACAAAAAAAAAATTCAAATGAAAATATTTTCGAACTTTATTAAAAATATTTTCACCAAAAATACATTTTGGAATTTGAATGTTACGTTCCAAAATTTAAAATAGAAAATATACTGCTTTTCCTAAAATATTTTTCAACATTGGCAAAAATATTTTCACAAAAGCTACTCGACACACAAAAAACTACAACAACACTAATTATTCCACTAGTCAAGTACCCCTAATAATGTCCAATAATCAACATGGTTTTGATTCAGTATAGTCATGAACTCATGATCTTGAACGAAAATGAATTTTAACGAGAATACAATAACAAAATGACTGGAAAATTTAATATGCAAATATTTGACCTAATGAAAGAAAAATATGTTAAGATGATTAGTGGCATTGGCTTGGTGCCTTTGGATCTCCCACTTTCTATCATTTTCATAATTAATTATAAAATTCTAATCATAATTTTTTTTAAAATCCTCGGATCTGGACCTGAAAAAGTTTACAAATATGGTTTAAACAATATGATAAGCTTAAATAAGAAACGTGCACGTTATATTAAATGATAATATTGAGGACAACATATTTGATTATAAGAATGTAGATTGCAGGGCCAGCACAAGCACATGTCATTGAAACCCAAATCTTTGGGAAATAAAATAAATGGAATAATTATTATAATATATAGTTGATTAAATTAGCGAACAACTTTTTCAGACTTATCTTTGAAAATGCACGTGTGGATTAGAGGGAGTGGATTAGAGGGAGAAGACTTCAATATAATTCTTCAACAAAAGAAATTAATAAAAAAGTGCAAACAAATAATAATAAATGAACACAATTTAAATGTGATGTGTAATCGAGACAGAGATCTGTTTAAGAATAATTAGGATGGTCACATTGTGAGTCTGACTCGATTTTCAAAATTCAAACAAGTGATGGACTGACGCACAACAACTAGCTTAGATTAGATCGTATTCTTACAATTATAAATGATATGGGAAATTAGCTTCAATAATATATGCCATCATGTTCGATCTATCTATATATCGAGTGAAGTTGACCTAGGAAAAAAAATCTTGAATCTAATAAAATTAGATTAAATAAAAAGAGGGATATAAGTAAAAACATTCATACACTTACTTTATGGTCCGTTTAGATTAATGTGAATTTGGATTTGGTCTATGGCCCACATTTGGATACACAAAAACCTATGAATTTAGATTTGATTTAAATCAAATCCATTTATTTATTACAATTTTTTTATAATTTTAAATTCATCTATATTCTAATTATTTAAAATTTCAGTTAGTTTAAATATCTTGTTCACTTCATATTTTTATTATCAATACCTCTATGATTCTTTTATCTTTTCTCATTTTTTATTCTCAATTATTTATTTTCATTTTGAATATGAACTCATCTATTTTCATCATTCGAAATTTTTTAAATTATCAAACCAAAAAATTTAAAATACATGAATTTTAATGTAAGATTCAAACTATAAGATTTCAAATCTAAAATTTAAATTTAAATCCACAAATCCAAATGCTACTTTAATGTTTTCCGTTAAGATGTGGATGTCAAATTCCAGTGTATGATGCTCTATCTCTCGTCTCTCATCAAAATAAACAGAAATATAATTCCAGGCTCGCTCATAATGTTTCACTACTCTCTTTTCTTTTGTGTTTTGCATTTTATCTTATGTATAATTATTAGTTCATTATCGAAGATTCAACACAATAAATTAGCACTAACTACAAGTGCATCGCACTTTCTTTGATCCTATTTATAGGGCAGAGAGAGAAAAAAAATTTTTGTCAAATTTATAAGTCACATTATTAAATTTTTTTCATAAATTTTTTTTTTACCTTCCATTAAATGTTAGAAAGAGAAAATATTTTATAAAAGTGTTTATATTTAATAAGGAAAAAATTAAAACTTATTAAATTTTTTGACAGAGTTAATTAATTTTAGGTTCTCTTTGATATTAATGAAACATGTTAAAAGTGACTTATAAATAAGACCAGAGGAATATACAATAATTTTCAAAACTGTGCAGTCAATTACAAGCTGTGTAATGACCTGAAATTTTAAATTGACTAAATTAATTCTTCTTCCAATTGATACTTTGTTTTAAATTATAGAAAAATTTTGTCCCTACCTTGTAATTTTTCTTGTCCATTTCTTTGTAATTTTCCTACTACATTTCTTGTAATTTTCCCAAAATACTTTTGGTTCAGATTTTTCTTATTCTCGTGCGAGAAACAGAGCCTTGAGTTATCTTATTTTCTTCCATCTCTTCACCGACACGAAACCTCTGATTCTTAACCTCATCGCACTCCTTTTGTTCTTCTCTTCAATTTCCGATGGTCACCGTCGGTCTGCATTGATCCTCGTTCAGCTGCCACTTTTCTTCCTCCTAAGTTGCTGGACACCGTGGGTGTATGGTGAGCTCAAGTCTTTCTCCTTTCGGGTCCCTAATTTTGTGCTCCTTCTTCTCCTTTGAACAGCAGGGATGAAGCTTTTCTCCTCTCCTTTGGTGTCATTCGTGAGCTTAGGTGTGGCTGAAGCTATTGTATTTTGGTTTGTGGTAAGTTGCTGGTCCATTCTTCTTCCTCTGCTGGCCGAAAGAGGCATCTCTGCTCATTATTGCTGTCTTGACTTTGAGAAAACTGAGGTGTTGTTTGGTTAATGATGGATGCTAATTTATTTTGATATTGAGCTGAATCTTGGTTGTAGAATTAAATATTTGAAGCTGTTGGTAGTTTTGAATGTTGATTTCATGCTATAGTTTATGGTGATGCACTCAAGGTATCTATGAAAATGCTTGAAAGAAGAAATTGGTGAAAATAAAATTGTTTAATTTTCATATTAGAGCTTAAAGGAATTAATGCTGCTTAAGAAAGTATATGTCTTTACATATAAGTTGTAAAGTTGATTTACTCATTGGATTTGTATAGCACCGAAGAGGAAAATTGTCAGGTTATATGATAATTGAGGTTTTTGTCAAAAATGGAATCAGAGAAGTGTTAATGGTTGGGGTTCAATATTATTTGCTATTGTTGAATACTTGATAGAAATTGTTGGAGGGTTCAGCGAGAATTTAAAGGGTAATGAGAAATTTAAAGAATATTTAAAGAGTTTGAATGTTAATTTTGCTTCTTTGTATTAAGAAGGGAAAGTCATAATGGTATAAGAGTTGTTGGTTTAAATGCTAGATTAATTTGGAGTATCACTGGAGTAAGCATGAAATTGAGCGAGTCCAATTATAAGATTATCAAAAACCCTCAAGTGAGTGGATAGCGTTTTGAATAAAATTCTAGTAATGTATTTATGAAAAATTCCTTTATTTGAATTTATTCCTTTATAAATTGTATCAATATTTTCTTCAATTCAATTTTATAATAATTATTTTATTAATGACTATACCTTAATTTTATCAATAATTTATGTTATTGCAATTTAATTATTAAGCTCCATGTTGATATAAAAAAGAATTTAGACAATGCGAATTAATAGTTCAATATGGTTAAAGATAAAAACTTTGAAGTTGCTTTCGTGCTATATGCACACCTATTTTTATTAGGGGGACTGAGATTAAAATACTGATTACTAACGGCAGTTTCGTTAGCCCTTAGCATATCATGGTACATCTGGCTAGTAAGTGTTTATAGGACGTGCTAGCTCTGTACGATGGCCAACGCACTTGGAATGGAGAGATGGATATTCATGAGTATTGTACTCACGCTTGTTTTCATGGGCCTCACGCTTATGCTTGATTCATGGCTTCTGTCATGTTTGTTTTGTGGCTTTCAGCAGTGCTTAATTAATTACTTACTCTTGTAGACTATATGTCCACGCTTGATTGGTTATTTGCCCTCATAAACTGTGTGTATATATTTATTATTCGTTTGATAAAACCCTCCTAAATTTAGATTAACAGTTATCATTTATATATATTGGTTTTCTAAAAGCACTCTACTTAGTTGTATCATTACTTGAAAATTTTATATTCTATGGACAAACACAAATCTTGATAAATTTATATCATTCTATTAATATTGTCTAATTTCACGAATGTTCTAATGAGAAACTCATTATTTGTTATTAGTTTAGGTATATGTTTCATTATTTATTTAATTTGCTTTAAACTAAATGTGTTAGATACTATCTTCATACATTTTTATAATTATAGGTGGAACGCTACTTATCGAAAATTTATTTGATCTCAAATATTGTAGCTAACCCTGCACCTCCTGTTAAACATTGAGGGGGCCCAAAAGTTTTTCTTGAATGGTGAAGCATACTTTGATCATCTTTTGGTGAAAACTTTTATTGTATTATATGATTGTAATTTAGTGCTCTATGTGTACTATAATTAGATCCTGTTTTATTTTGTCAGCATATAAATTGCTAAAATAGAGCTAGTTTCCTTGCTAGTTTGGTTCCCAGGTTTTGTATTGTAGAAATTTTGAGAGGTCCAAATTACAATGGAGACTCTGCCGAAATTTTTACAAAACACTTAAAACTTTATGACCTTATCATTACTATATGTTTATATAACTTGCATATCAATATCTTAGCTTAATCCCTGACTAATCAAAGCTTATAAAATGTGAGACTATCTTATATTTCATATCGATCACGCTTTTAGTATTCGGGAGTGTAGCAAGCTGAGTCATAGTTCAAAGATAAGGTATATAGTAAAAAATGTTTCCAAATTAAAGTAACATATAACATATCGTCGCTTCACTGACTGAAAAAAGTAGTCAATCTCAATTTATTTGTAATGTGAACGCCCAACAAAAGCCATGGACTATTTATAGGTCTGGTCAGCTCACTTTCAATATTGCATTAATCTTTTTGCTCATAAATGTGTACTTCTATAAGAGAATGTGGTGAACATTAATATATATTGCATTAAAATTGTTGTTGTCAATAAAACATCGATCGTCTAAGGTATAATATTCTATGCAAGTTATTTAATCTTTAGAAAATTATTTACAAAAATGTTGCTAATTAAGTTCACATTGGTCTACAAAGTGACGCTTTGTTCAACTTCGAAGTCAAGTGATCCCTTTCTCTTCATCGGTTCTATATGAAAGCGTGTTCAAAGAAAATAACTACACATAAAGCGTGGATGACATGATAAACCAAGTTCATATACAAGATTTTCTTTGTGTGAGAATTTATGGAGGTTTATAATATTTGTCTTTGGATTTGAACCAAGTCCACTATTTAGATTCATAGAATTTATGTCCAAATCTAAATTCATATTTTATTATAATTTCTTTAAAATTTCAAAAGCAAAAGAGCAAATTAGTTCCTAAACTATTAGTCCATGAGCATTTGGGACCTTAAACTCATTTTTGTGTAATATTCTCTTTCAACTTTTGAAAATAATGCAATTTAACTTACAATTAACAAAAGTTAATTTTGTTAGTTAGTTAATCAAAAAATGAGAGAAAAAATATCAAAATACACAAAAGGATCAAAAAATGACAAACAAGAATAAAAAAATAATGGGGAAAAAAATTTTACTAGTCATTTTTTTAACTTTTGATGTCATTCTTTTCTATCATTTTTAGTTAACTAATAGTCGTCAAGGTTAACTATTGTTAATTGTAGGAGTCAGATTGCATTGCTTTTAAATGTTTAAGGGAATTGCACAAAAAATGAGTTTACAGTCCTAAATACTTATAAACCTATAGTTTAGGGGCCAGTTGACTCCTTTACCCAAATTTCAAATCCATCCTATACTCTTGTTATTTGAAATATTAGCTACTATAACTCTCTCATCTCTTTGCATTTTTCATTCCCAATTCCCTTTTTATTGTCTTTGAATTTGAATTTTTTTATAACAT
Source organism: Prosopis cineraria (assembly GCF_029017545.1). Taxonomy (NCBI): domain Eukaryota; kingdom Viridiplantae; phylum Streptophyta; class Magnoliopsida; order Fabales; family Fabaceae; genus Prosopis; species Prosopis cineraria. The sequence continues at coordinate 37,250 of NW_026556050.1, read as the reverse complement.
CCAAATAAAAAAATTTTAAAACACATGAATTTTAAATCAAAAATTCAAATTTACTAATTCAAATACTAATATGTACTAAATAATTTATTTAAGTAAATAGTTTACTATAAATAGTTTACTTCTTAAGTAATGTAATTGACTTGTTAGGTGCATAATATTACTTTTTAATTTCCATCATTACTTGTTAAATCTATTATGTGTCTTGTTCAATTTAACTGGAGAAGGATATTTTGATCATTTTTATTTTCAATTTAATTTCAAATCAGCCCTAAAATCCTGCAGTGATGTTTCAAATTGTTTTTTATTTGGGTCTAATTTGTAAATAAGTCACATCATTGGTCCTTTAATGAAATTCTCCCAAATTTAAACTAACAAATACAAGGCTTTCCTAAAATTATTTTGAGAGAACTATATTGAAATCCCACACAAAGTAATTAATTACTACAAGATCTATTAATAATTGAACTGTCACCCCTAATACTAAGGGTACGATTGGCATCAAATATGAGGTGAACTCATATTCTGTAAGTTTTGATTAACCATAAATTAAGCTAAAATATCAATATATAAGTTATATATAATATTAAAGTTCATAAAGTTTTAAATGTTTTATAAAATTTTGGCAGAATCTTCCTATAATTTGGACCTTCTAAAATTTTCACAATTACAAAACCTGTCAACCAAACTAGCAATGTAACTAGCTCCATTCCAAGAATTTACATAATAATAAAATAAGACTAAGACTTAACTATAGTGTACATGGAGTGCTAACTTATAATTTATAAAATACAATACAAAGTTTCACAAAAAAAATGACCATGTGCTTCCTCTTTCCAAAAAGTTATAGGGTCCCTCAGTGATTCACAAGAGGCATAAGGTCAAGTACAATATATGATATTAAAGAAATTTTTAGTGAGTAGCATTCCAATCAAAATTATAAATTTTAAAGAAATTATGAAGATAGTAACTAATGAGCTTAATTCAAAATGAATTAATGAAATAATGAAATATATACTTAAGCTAGCAATAAATAATGAGTTTCTCACTAATATAACTATGAAATTAAACAAATGCTATTAGAGTTACATAAATGTTTAAAAATGGGTACCACTCATAAAATATAAACATTTTTAATAATAGTGCAATTCAATAAAATACTTTCAGAAGATTAATAGATAAATGACAAATTTAAATTTAAATTTAGGAGGACTTGATCAGAATGAATAACTAGCATGGATACACAGTTTACAAGGATAAATAACCATGAAACAATTGTGAGTACAATACTCATGAATATTCATTCCTTCATTTCACGTGCGTTGGCCCGTGTGTGGGGCTAGCACTTTCTACAAACACCTTATTAGCTAGGTGTATCATGGCTCGTCAAAGGCTAATGAAATTGCTGTTAACATCTAGCGTTTTGAACTCAGTCCCTCTCATTAAAATCAAGCAAGAATGGAGTAAGAAAAATAGTTTCAAAATTTCACTAGCAAATACTATCCAACTATCATTTTCCATTATCCAAATATATTATCATTTTCATTTAGGTGCTACACAATTTCAATGAGCAATTCAACCTTACAACTTGTGTGTAAAAAAGATCATATACTCCCCCAAGTAATATTTATAATTTCTCTAGGCTCTACTATAAAATTTAACAATGTTATTTCCACCCATAAATCTTTCAAATATATTTACAATTACTATGAGAACATGCACCATTAACTAAATCATGAGGCAAGCATCCAAACAAAATCAACAATTTCCATCTTCTAATTTCTTTGCCAAATTTTAGCTCAGCATATAATAAAATAGCATCCAACCTTAATCCAAACAACACCTAAATATTCCTACAATCTTAGGACAACAATATGGAGAAACAGGGCACACTTTCGGCCAATGAAGGAAGAAGGGTAATTCACACAACATATTAAAGCCAATACTCACGGAAGAACGAAGAACTAACGTCTTACCTCAACCAATGCACAGTAGTAATTGTCACACACACACAGCTCATGGACTGCACAAAGAAAGGGAGAAGAGCTTCAACCTAACTGCCCAAAGAGGAGGAGACGGAGCAGAAATCATGGACCAGAAAAGAAGAAAAAAAAAAATATTAAGCCTCCATCGCACATGGACGTTCAACAGGTGAAGATGATGAAAAATGAAATCTAGTTTCCCACTCACCACCGACAGCCTCATGACAGAGAAAGAATGACAGAAAACTGCAACCTCCTCCCTCCACCATGGCAGAGAATGAAGACAGAAAAGAGGAAGAAGGTGGCAACGAGGACAACAGACCGATGGTAAGAAAAGAAGTAGAGTACTACTCACCTCACGTTGACACAGAACAGCAACGATGACAGGGAAAGAGAATCAGCAATCCAACTCCACTATGGCCGGCAAACGTGGATGAAAAGGATAACAGCAGATGAAGCAACAGTAGCAAAGAAAATACCTAGTTGACAATGAGCTAAGGAAGCTGATAAGAGTTAGAGAAGTGAACCAACTATGAAGATATAGAGAAGTGTATAATGGCGGTGAAGAAAAGAATGGGATGCTCTATTTTCTTTTCGCATGAAAGAGATAAAATCTGATTAAAAGAAGCATTGGAAAAATTACAAGAAAGAGCACGAGAAAATCACAGGCAACGGCAAAAAAAATTACCAGGAATAGCACAAATTTTTTTATAATTTAAAAACCAAACTTTACTCAGAAAAATTTAAACTTTGGACTTTGAAAAAGTTTCTAGCATAAATTCCTATAAACTATCCTTTTCTACTTGTTATAAAACTTATTTAAATAGAATATCTATTGGGATAAAAATTTTGTTCAATTTAAAATTTGAGGTCATTATAAATTAAGGCCATTGATGATTATTTTCACAAGAAAACGCAATCACACAAAACAACAAAGCCAATTATTCCCGTTGGCAAGTACCCTAAGGTCCAACAATATCAACATGTATATTTATGATTATCAACATAATTTTTTTTTTAAGTCCTTGTGCTTGGATCTCAAAAAGTACAACAAATATCGAGTCAAGTTATTACTGATATGGGAAATTAGCTTTAATAATGCCATCATACTCTATCTATCTATATATCGAGTCAAGCTAACATGGGAAAAATAAAAAATCTTAAATCTAATAAATTAAAATTAGATTGAACAAGAGGTATATGTAAATAAAAAATTCATAAAATTGCTTTACTATTATTTTGAGTTAAAATGTGATATCGAATTCCATAGTTGCTCTCCCGGTTCTCAACAATTGTTTTTGGCTCATATGATATTTGGTAGTTGGTACCATTGACATATATGAGAAATAAAATAGGATTAGCTTTCAAATGGAAAAAAATATCAAATATTGTGATTATTTAATTTACAAGTTTCGAACTTAGGAACTTATTTAAGTGGTTCCTAATCCTTTTATATAAGTTTGCTTATTCACTTAATTGACCATGGAGTAAGAAAATATACTACCATACCACATGAGAGAATGCAAGACTTGAGTGGCCCAAATTAACGATATTGATTAAGTGGTTATTAATAGTATTACTTGTTGAATAAATAAACAAGCAAATAGTAAATATGCTTATAATAACTATTGAGGTCGTTTCAGCTGGGGGGGAACACTGTTGAGGTCATAGTTTGAGGCTAACTTGATTTTCCAAAATAACTAGACACAAAGTACGGGTGATAAACAATTTGAAGGACAGCATCAATTTCAATTTGCGCCATGTGAATTAATTATGCTAACGCAGAAATATATTTAATTATAGCAAGATTTATTTTAGGATTAACAATCATGATATACCCAAAATGTTGTCTAGTCAAAGACCTGACATTATTCTTTTTCAGAACATAATCCACAATGTGCACCATGCGAAAACGAATCAATCAAACTTCACTAAGTACATATTCAAATAGCACAAGTTCTTATCAAAAAGAGGAGATAATATAAATAGTAGGGTTTAGATCCAAAAAAACCTAATAATACAAAGTATTCTATGAGAAATTGCTAGTATCCTTATCTCAAGTATAATGCAATTTTACTCATCATTCATAAAAATAGTATAAAACTCCCAAAAATTTGTAATGAAAGTTAAATGTTAGTTAAGGGTCACAGGTTTCACATATTTGCCATGTGTAAATGAGTTAGGGGTAAAAATATTCATCATGTATTACATTATGTCGCAATTTTGCCCAGAACCCCTAAAACTATGCAAATATTCTCAATCTAAAACAAAGATATGTTGGTAAACATTGACCATGAATGTCAAAAAAATTAGGATTTCATTTACCCAAAATAAAAATAATGAAATACATGTGTTCAAATTTTTCTTAAATAAAAATTAGGATTTCATTTAGGATTTGACCTCAGTTTGATACCACACAGACTAGCTCATATACAATGCGTTTCACTCTTTTTTCTCTGGTTTGTTTGTTTGTTTGTTTTTTTTTTTTGCTTCTTATCTCATGTAATTAGTTCGTTAAGTTGAAGATTCAACACAAAGTAGAACTGATTACAAGTGCAACGTACAACTTTCAAACACGTAACTGTTTGTGTAGTCAATTACAAGCTGCGTCATAGTTCAAACCTAAGCTAGTAAAAATAGCTTCTAAACTAAGTAACATATCATTGCTTTACGGATAGAGAAAAAGTTGTCAATCTTAGTTCCCATTTGGTTACTAGAAAAAAATGGATTGAAAAAATTAACATAAAACAAATGAAACCACCATTTCTCCTCATGGTAAAAATGAACTAAATTAATGTAAATATATATCATAAATGTGAAAATTATCACACCCTTCAAAAATCTCATCAATCATGATTCTCACTCCCATGAACTAAATTGAACAATAATGTATAAGTTTGCCAGCTGTATGTGCAACACAATGTCAGTAAAGAACAAACCAAAGTCCATACCTGAACAACAAAATGGCCATTTATTATACAAAAGTTAAACAATAATATGCAAGTTTCCTAGGTGTATCAAAAAATATAATGTCCGTAAAGAATATGACAAGATTCATGCGAGAACAATACTATATCCGTTTATTATATATAGTTCATATGGTTAAGTTCAATAATAACGTATAAGTTTCTCATGTATATGTACAACACAATATTTGTAAAGAATATGACAACATCAATACATAAACAATACATTGTTTGCATTATAGTCTGTGTGATTAAAGGCAAATGCATCTTTTCAAAAAGAAACATATTTGCATTAGGGGCCTTGAAAATGTACTGGGCTTTAGATGTAATTTTTTTCATTCTGGAAACCTTAGGTATGATTCTTCCTTAAAATAGTTGTTGTCAACAAAACATCGGTGGTCTAAGGCATAATATTCTATGCAAGTTGTTTAATCTTTAGAAAATTATTTAGAAAAATGTTTCCAAGTCCACATCGGTCTACAAAGTGAAGCTTTATTCAACTTTGAAGTCAAGTGATCCCTTTATCTTCACCGGTTTTATATGAAAGCGTGTTCAAAGAAAATTAACTACACACATGAAAATGACAAAAATCTGGACATGAATTTTCTCCCATCTTTTTTCTTTTCGAGAAAATAGCAATTATAGATAATGTAAGTCGTTAATTTCAATTACATAAATCCAATAATTGACGAGGTACAATTTTATTAAATAGAGCATGGATAATGTAGTGCACCAACTTCATATAAGAATTTCTATGTGTGATGAGAATATATGGAGATTTATATTCATAAAATTTATGGATTTGGATTTGATCAAATTTATATTTGATAATAATTTCTTTAAAATTTTAAATCCTTCATGCACCCTTGTTACATGAAATTTCTATGAAATTTTAGGTAAATATGGGTTACTGAAATTGCATATAATTAATCGTGAATTCAAGGTAAATCACTTGAGAAGCCATGTAACCCACTTGAAAATATAGTTGTCTCCCAGCAGTCCTTTAATAAACTTCTATCGACTGGACGTAAGTAATCAGAATGGATTGTTTTATATAGGATCGTTATGGATTGTTTTATATAGGATCGTTATGTGTCATTTGCCCCTCGCTGTTTTTTTTTTAAAAAAAATGCAAAACTCTAAAAGACCAAAGGTAAGGTTACACTTATCCTCCATGAACAAATTCAGAAAGGGGAATAATATTTAGGTCCCAAAAAAGTTAATTAAAAATAGTTGTGTCCGATCTTAAAATTGCTTGCTGAAAAATAATTTGTAAATATGTTTGTTAAACCAATTGTAAATATGAGAATGTTAATGGTAAATACTAGGAATGATATACGAGAAATGCCTAACACTACTAATTCAAAAAACTTAGCGCTTCAAAAACGTCACTTCATACCTAGGCGCTTCCGTGACTAACATTCTCATATTTGTAAATATATTTTATTAAATTTCTAGTGACAATAGGGAGAATTGCTTGGGGGGCTCCTTGAGAGGCAAATTGTTGTCTCAAAACAAATCAAACTTTAAGGACCAAACTAATTTTAATATTCAAAAAATACTCTAACCAAATGATTGAATTGCCTATCTACGTTAAACAAATGAAATTTTACAAAATAAACACTGATTCTTCGCACGCATTCACTAATTGGAGAACCACCAAAAAGATGAAGCAATGGTTGGCTTTAACAGACGATATCGATGAAGGAGCAATCAATGTTTTGAGAGAGGATGGTCGGATGAGGTTAAGAATGACTGAACGACAATGATGCTTCCTTCTTCTTAGAAGCATCGTGCTTCGCCCTCGATGCTCCCTTGATTTGAGATGCACTGTCCTTCACCTTCTCTATAGAGCTTCTCATCTGCCTCTGAGGCACTTGATTGGCTTGCTTTGCTAGCCACTCATCACATAATTGTAACAAGGGATTAGCAAACAACTAGTTATTATACCATGAAATTTGCAATATATTTCATAAAATTGTTGAATTACTCAGCCTCTACATCTCCATGAATAGTTAAATTACATGAAAACATTATCTATTATCCTGAAAGTCACAGTGAATAGGAACAAAACAATGAACAGGAGATTGTGCACACCATGCATAAAGTTGCAAATTTTATGAAAATATGGCCTATTATCCTAAAAGTGACAACAAAAGCAAGTAAATTACATGAAATTTTCAAACAAGAAGCTTTGCAGTGATGGCAAAGGACAATCTCATAAGAAGGGAGCATTGAAGGCCAAGAGTGATGCATCTAAGAATAAGGAAGCGATTCATCGTCCAGTCATTCTTAACCTTGTTCGACCACATCCTCACCACACCATTGGTTGCTCCTTCATCAATGCCATCTATCACAATCGATCGTTGCTTTGTTTCTCTGGTGGTTCTCTTATTAGGGAATGTTTTTTTTCTTTGTTTAACATAGAGGTGCAATTTGGTCAGTTGGTTAGAGTGTTTTCTAAATATTAAAATCATCAGTTTGGTCCTTAAAGTTGATTTGGTCCCTAACAACAATTTTCCTCTCAACGACATTCTTTTTTTAGCAATTCACCCTAAAAAATATTAAGATATAACTATTATTAAATTGATTTTCTGAGAACTAAGTTGTGAGATTACATACCTAATATCAAGAGCATTTTGTGCCGTTTAATCAGTACATTTGCTACTCTATGTCAGCATGACGTTTTCTCCCGCCTCTTTTTTTTTTTTTTTTTTTGGTTTTTCAATTGCCTAGTGTCTTGGAAAACTTGGAAGCATTATTCATGGTTTGCAAAACCGAATCAGCTGGTCAACCTAGAAAATTAATGAATCAGCTGTGTGTCTGATTTGAGTTGGTAGTTTTTTTGGGTTCCAACCAACTCGGGTTAATCCGAGACTCCCCCAACCCTTCGAGTCTGGTGGGTTACTTTTAAAAAATTTCTAAACCAAGAAAAAAAGAAGGAGGAAGCAAATGAAGAAAAAAAAACGACCCAAGCAGATGAAGAAAGAATAGTATCAACAGAATATGAAAAAAGATAAAGAGTTGAAGACCCAATGCGTAAAGACTAAGCATGTGTTTGGGTTAAAAAATTTGGGGGTTATAATTAACCAAGGTTAAGAAAAAAGTCGATGACTTTAGTGTGATTTATGTTTGGATATTTTTTTTAAAAAAAAGCCAGTTAAACAAACTAAAATTTATTTATATGATTTGATTCAAAAGCCAGTCAAGATGTATAATGACAAAAATAGATATAAATTTTTTGTATATATTTTTGTGACAAATTTGATATTTTTAAGAAAAAAATATTAAACTTAAAATAATAGTTTAACAAAATTTGATTACAAATACAATTAGTAAAAATTTGAATATTACTAAATAAAAAATAATGCAATTGAATTTTTATTATACGTGTCTTTTGCAAACTTTAAATTTAAATTAAGAATAATACAATTTAATATTAATATTTTTCTACGAATTTTTCTTCAATTGTAAATTAAAAAGTTTTTCATATGTATTCTTTCTATTTTTTTATCCTGGGAGTTTAGAGCCTAAAAGATCATAAAAACACAAATCATTGATCCTTATGCATGTGTCCCGAGACTGGTTTGTGCAAGCACCATATGGTAAAGTCGAGAATAAAGGCCGGGCCTGGAGGGTCGGCCTTGTAGGCCCTATTTAAATAAGAGTTCAGACTTTAAAAATTATTTTTTTAAAGGAATCAGGCTTGAGGGCCTAGCCCTGATAAGTACTATGAAAAAAGGCTTAGGCCCGGGCGACCTTTCAAGCCCTGATAAGCCTGGTTATTTTACACACACACACACCACATACATATATTTGATTGATAATGACACAATTTGGTTAAAATTTATTATAGGTGATCAAAAAGCAGTTATAAAGATAATTGACATTGAATTTTCACCTCCATCTTCAATAAGTACACTTATATTTAAGGGATCTAATATTTTATTTATAGATAATGAGGATAAGGAGGATTTGGGTTTTGATTGATGAATGTGTGTTATTTAAGTTTCTAAATATATTATTTAATTTTCAAAATATTGTGTGGATTTTAATTTTTTTAATTTGAAAATTTTAATTGATTTATAATGTTTAATTTTATTTTAATTTTTTAATTTTTTTTAATAGGGCTTCCAAGCCCGGCCCTGAGCCCTTTACATAAGGTTCGGGCCTAAAAAAAGAGGCTGAAAATAAATAACCAGGCTCCAGAGCCAGGCCTCAAAAAAGAGGTTGAAAATAAATAATCAGGCTCAAGGGCCTAGGCCCTTAAGGGCCGGGCTCGCCCGTATTCCTAGCTATACGTGTGGAATAGAAAAAGAGGGTAACAAAAAAATAATTGTCATTTATACATTCAATAGCCCCATTGACTGCAAATATCCAATGCCAAGAGCTAGAAAAAATAGCTTCACAGTCAACGCCACCTTTAATCCAAAGTCCATTAGAAAAATTTTGAGAAAATTACAGCTAGCTTCTTCTCAAAAAAATTTATTCTAAATAAAGACCAATGTAAAATGGATTGTTATTAAAATGTAAAACATGAATTTTTTTTTGAATGGGACTTGTTATTGGTCTTTAACTGTAATTAATTTTTTTAAGAGGGAACTGACTGTAATTCTCTAAAAAATTTTCTATCCAAACATGATTTTTTTTTTCCCTTTCCAAAGAGCTTTTAACATCCTGGCCCAAATCTCAGTTAAAATGTGTAAGCGAAGAAGAAACTAAACAACAGAAAGAAATGAAGAAAGTGCAATTTGATTTATTCATCATATTTTGATTTGAGTACGCAACTTGTATTTAAAGAGCAAAATACAGGGACTTAACTGACTAACTATCAGACTTAACTGACTAACTATTGATCACAGAATCTTGACGAAAATCTTTCACACGAATTGGGCTTTGGGTTTAGTAAATCAAGCCCATATACACTAATATCCATCCCAGTACAGAAAATCTTGAAAAAGAATAACTATTGCTGAGTAGAGACATAATCTTCTGGTCTAATAACACTGAGACGATTTCGTGGATAAGAAAAAGGTGCAGCTAGCAATGCTTTTGTGAATATGTCTCTAACTTGTTCAGTTGATGGAACACAGCAGACATTGACAAGACCAGTGGTAACCTTTTCTCGAATAAAATGAAGATCCACTTCTATGTGTTTTGACTTGGAGTGAAGAACTGGATTAGCTGTAAGTGATACAGTGCCTGTATTGTCGACCTAGATAACAAGAGCTCCTGTCAATGGAATTAACATTTCAGTGAGTAGAGCTTTTAACCACATAACATCAACAATTGCATCTACTGAGCTTCAATACTCCACTTCAATAGTTCCTCGAGAAACAACTTCTTGCTTCTTAGAATACCATGTAATAGGATTGGAACCTAAAAATGTACAGAAGCCACTTGTGGACCTTCCATCACCACGATCTCCTCCCCAATCTGCATCTGCAAATGCTTGAACAAAAAACTGATCAATTGGCCTTATTAGCAAGCCATAATTAACAGAACCACATAAGTAAAGCAAAAGACTTTGACAGATTCCCAGTGTTTTATAAGAGGCAGCTGCATATACTGACTAAGTTTATTAACAGAAAAAGCAATCTTAGGTCTGGTATAACAGACATATTGTAATGAACCCACTATACTGTGATAAAGCTTTGGGTCACTGAATGGTTTATCTTTTTCTTTTTCTTTCTGAATAGAATTATTTTCATCAGCAAAAGGATCATCATACAGTTGTACGCCTAGAATCATAGGTGTAGGAATTGCATTAGCATAAGTCATGGCAGTTCGCTTAAGCAACTGAAGAATATACTTCTTTTGATTTAACAGCAAATCATGAGGAAGATACTTGAACTCAATACCCAGAAAGAAAGACAAGTCTCCCAAGTCTTTTAGAGAAAACAATTGACTCATCTTTGTAATAAGATCTTGCATTTCCGCTTCATTATCACTAGCTACTATTAAATCATCCACATATGCAGCAATGTAGGTAATACTACAATCACTACTACAGAATATATTTTTAGGAGCGGGTATTTAGGAGCGCTTTTTTAAAAAGCGCTCTAAAATGTGAATGCGGAATTTACCGGAGAGCTTTTCTAAATAAGCGCTCCTGTATGTCAGGGCTTTTCAATAAGATAACGCTCCTAATTAATATAAATAAAATATTATAAAAAACTTAAAAAGACCTTCGGGAGCGCTCGTAGTTAAATGCTCCGGAAGACTATCTTCCAGAGCGCTCTTTTAATGAGCGCTCCGGAAAAGGTGGTCTTTTATATCTCTGCCTCCCGTCAGTTTTCTTTTCCCTATCCATGAGTTTCTTTCAAACCTCTTTCTCATTTACTGAGGTTGTGCGTTTCCAATGAGTTTCAGATCGTCGCTGTATCAGTCTATCTTCCGTCGCTGTTCGCTGTTCCAGATCGTCGTCCGCCACTGTTCGCTGTTCCAGATCGTCGTTCGCCACTGTTCGCTGTTCCAAATCGTCATCTGCTGCTGTTTGTTGTTCCAGATTAGTGTTCGTTGCTGTTTGTTCATTTCTGTGTCATGTCGCGCCATCTGTCTCTGTTTTTATGCTGCCGTCGCCGTCACCGCCATCTCCTGCATCACTATTCCAAATCTGCATTGCTATTCCAGATCTGTGCAGCTGCTGTACATCGGAAGAAGCGACGCCGTGAAGACCTCTGTTGCAGCCGTGTGTCATTGCCGTACAACCGAGGAAGCAACGCCGCAAAGACCTCCGCTACTGCCGTGAAGACTTTCGTTTTCTGCCGTGAAGACTACACTGTGAAGGTATTTTTTAATAATTAATTTATAATGTAATATATTGATATATTTATATATATTTGAGAATAAATTTCATATATATTTTTTTAATAATCAATATTATAGATAATATATGAATTGGAGTTATTTATATTAGAATTATGGAGTATTTGTAGTTGATAATTAGATTAAAGTTGAGAAAACTACTTGAACATTTTTATTTTATTTATGAAATATACTTTTAAGGGAGATTATTGTTATTAATTAAATTACAATTGATTGACAGAATTTAGAAGCATTATGCTACTAAATTTTTATTTGGATGAATTGATTTTTTTAGTTTAAATGTATTGTGTTGTGGAATTTGATTGTTTGATCATTTGGGAGGTTCTTCTTTTAAGGAAGATGTTGTTGAATTTTTTTTTATAGAAATCTAAGTCTTTTGTTTATTGAATTTTGATAATCATATTAGTGATATGGATTATAAGTGGATGTCAGCTAATCAACTATCTAGAGAATATTGGGATGGTGTAGATGAATTCATTGAATTTGCATTTTGTTGTGATCAAGACCCCCTTGAAGTCATATGTCCTTGTTTGAAATGTTGCTATGAAAAAAGAGTAAAGCCAGTAGAATTGAAAGATCATTTAATCTGTAATGGGATCGATCCAACTTATACTTGTTGGACCATGCATGGGGAGACAAGGAATGATGCAAATGATTGGAGGGATAGTGCGAGCTACTCAACATTTGATCATGATAGTGGGACATATAATGTTGACCGTCTTGATGAAATGATTCATATATATAACTTCATCGCTGAAGTATTTTAAATTAAGTTAGAATTTATTTCTACCATATTTTGATAATGACATCTTTTATTGTTTTATAGGTACCTATACAATTACAAGGTTGGGAGTGTGGATACTATGTTATGAAGTTTATGAGAGAAGTAATCACACAACAAGAGTTGATCATTCCTGAAAATGTAAGTCAAAAACTTTGAAATTAAGTTGATATAATGTTAATTACTTATATATTACTTCCATATCTTGTGTAGTATTTTGTTGGAGTAAGATGTTCGTATTTTACTATGGAACAAATAGAAGATTTAGTTGAAAAGTTGTCAGAATATATTATTGGCTGTTTATGATAGGAAGTTAGATTTCAATGTTAGAAAAATAACAATAGTTTCATTTGTTAGGCTTGTTAGAAATTAAAATAGGTTAGTTAGGAAATTGAAATTGTTGTATCAGTTTCAAATTCTTTTCTTGTATATAAATTTTTATGTTGATATTATTCTTAAATTAGTTTTTGATATTATGATTTGTCATTATTAAAGAGACGTAAAAGGAGAAATTTCAAAAATCTGATTTAAAAAAAAATTAAAGTAATATACGGGAGCGCTCATTTAAAGAGCACTCCTGTAAAGTAACATACGGGAGCGCTCTTCCAGAGAGCACTCCTATATGGTTCATACGGGAGCGCTCTTTATAAAAACGCTCCGGTATGGTTGCATACGGGAGCGCTCTTGTAGAGAGCGCTCCCGTATGTGGCTCCCTTACGGGAGCGCTTTTCGAAAAGCGCTCCCGTATAGCGTATATACAGGAGCGCTTTTTTTAAGCGCTCCTATACATTTCGGAGCGCTCGATACGAGAGCGCTTCAAAAGCGCTCCCTAAAGTAAAAAAAAAAAAAGCGCTCCCGTAAACTTATTTTGTAGTAGTGAATCTGTGTTTCTGATAAAAAGACAAGAATCTGCCCGTGTATCAACAAAACCCAGAGAATAAAGAGAATCTTTGAGCTTGTGAAACCAAGCTCTTAGAGCTTGTTTAAGCCCATAAAGGGACTTGATAAGTTTGCACACCAAATGAGTATTGTTAGATGTTACTTGAACTTCAAACTCAGGAGGTTTTTCCATATAAATATCTTCACTAAGATCTCCATTGAGAAATGCATTATTGAAGTCCACTTGATGAAGCTTCCACTTATTAGTGACAGTAAGTGTAAGAAGAGCTCTAACAAAAGCAAGTCTAACAACCAGACTGAATGTGTCACTATAGTCAGGACCAGCCTCTTGTGAAAAACCTTGAGCAACCAATCGAGCTTTGTGTTGAGCTATGCTACCATCAGCATGAATCTTTATTTTAAACAACCACTTGCATCCGATAGGCTTGTGATCAGATGGAAGAGGAACTAACTTCCATGTATTGAAGTCAATTAGTGCATCATATTCCTTTTTAACAGCAGCTTGCCACTTAGGATCAGATAGTGCCTTAGTGATATTACGTGGACAAGAGTCTTCTGGTACTGTAGCTAAAAATACTCACAGTTTGAATATGCCAGATTTAGCTCTTGTGACCATATGATGCTGATTAGATAATGGCACAATAGAAGGAACAGAATCATGACATGTAGCAGAACTTGAATGACGAGAAGCAACAGAATCAGAGTATGATAATGACATATCAACAGACTGAGAAGGTAACTCAGAGTCTAGAGAAGGCACCTCAGGATTTGCTGATACAGGAACATTGGGAATCATAGAACATGGTACAAGAAAGAAGAAGTGGTGCCTGATTCATGTCCTGTAGACTTAGAAGCAAACAAACTTTTGCTAGGAAAAATAGCATCATTAAACCGAACATGTCTAGTAATGTAAACATGTCAAGTAGCAATATCCAAGCACTTATAACCCTTACGTTATGGGCTATAACCCAAAAAAATACAAGGTGCTAACCTATTTTGAAGCTTATGACTATTCATAGGACGAAGGCATGGAAAACACTCACATTCAAATACTCTCAGAATAGAATAATCTGGATTATGACCATAAAGCTTAAAAAATGGTGAATCACCTTGAAGAGAAGACGTGGGTAGTCTATTTATAAGAAAAACAGCAGTGGTGAAAGCATCTGACCAGTAATAAAGAGGCAAGGAAGATTGAGCAAGTATAGTAAGGCCTACTTCAACTATTTGTCTGTGTTTCCTCTCAATCAAACCATTATATTCTAATGTGTATGGACAAGTAAGCCTATGACTAATACCAATGGCAGCTAAAAAAGGCTTAAAAGCCACGAATTCCCCACCATTATCAGTCTGCAACATTTTAATTTTAGTGTTTAAATGATTTCCAATTTTAGTTTTGAAATTTTTGAAAACCGTTAACGCATCATATTTCTTTTGAAGTGGAAAAATCCAAAGAAAGTAACTGAAAGCATCAATAAACGATATATAATATATGAACTCCTTTGACAATTGAGGAGTTAGGCCCCATAAATCTGCCTCAATAAGTTCTAATGGACCAGTATATGTAGTAGAGGACATATTAAATGGAAGCTTGTGACTCTTTCCAAACTGACATGCCTGATAGACTTCAGACAAAACTTTTGCAAAAACTGACATTTTATTTAAGTTGAATACTTGCTGTACTACATCAATTGATGGATGTCCGAGACAAAAATGCCAAAGCAATGCAACATTATCATGTAAAGAAACATGAAATCACTGATCAAAATAAAACTGTAATGCTATATTTCGATTAAAAGTTGAGGTGATTGACGTAGATGTCTGCTATATATTGAAGAGGGTAAAAATATGATTTTTACTCCTAGGTCACCCATACTTAACTAGACTAGATAGTTTTTTTTTTTTTTTAAATTCTGATTGCTGTAAATGCATCTCTGGATCCTGGCATTCTTTTTTCTTTTTTTTTTTTTTCGTTTGATATTTCTCACTCAAAATACTAAAGCTAGCATAAGCCTATTTCTTTACGAAACAATATTTTCTAGGCCACAAATGGATAGGCACATGTTGGTACTAGATATAGGCACATGTTTAACTAAAATTGATTATTAGAAAAAAAAATTCTATATATTATAAATTCTATGCATTTGCATTACTTGTTAAAAAATATTTATTATTTACTATATAATGAAAAAATATTTTATTACAATAGAATTGACTGTGGTTTGACTCTTGGTTCAACTTCGATTGAACCCTTGACTCCTGATCCTTAACCTAAATCAATTCAATGGTTGGTTCAGATTTTAATACCTTAATATTATTACCTGCTACCTCCAACTAATCCAAAACTCTATTGTGTGTGACCAGAGCATTATTTTTAATAGTGACATTACAAATACTTTAAAAATACATTTGACATATTTATTTTTTATAATCACGTATCTTAAATGTGACATCAAAATCTCAAGATAAATTAATTTAATTTTCTTAGTAGTGCCTCCATGTTTCTCCTATTTCTGAAGGGACTGGACAAGAAAATGACATTTGAAGTGGAGGCCACGTAATCACATTTTATTATTTGTCTTTCTCTCCCGGCAACAACAGTGTATTCTCCTGACACGCACGGACAAGGCAATGTGACATTTGTATTTATATAAATAGTGTGTCTATAACTATATACAACAACAATAACAATAAGCCTTTATCCCATTAAGTGGGGTCGGCTACATGGATTGCAAGACGTCATTGTGCTCTATCATTTATCAAGCTTTTAGGAATATTATTAATTAAGAGATCGCGTTCAACAACTTTCAAAAATATTCTCTTAGGCCTTCCTCTACCTCTCTTAATCGGACTCAAAGTTATATGTTCCACTCTTCTCACTGGTGCCTTCCTTGGTCTTCTTTGTACATGCTCAAACCATCTCAACCGATTTTCTACCATTTTTTCCTCAATAGGTGCCACCCTAATTTTTTCGCGTACGTGCTCATTTCGAATTTTATCTTTACATGTATGTCCACACATCCGTCGTAACATTCTCGTCTCTGCTACTCCAACTTTATACTCTTGTTGTCCCGTTAGAGCCCAAATGCGACATTTTTCAATTTCAAATCAAAACCTAAATACAATGTATTTAGGTTTAATTGTGATGGTAAAGTCAAATAATTCATCTTGAAGGGCCTACACATTTTAGTAATGAATTAAGACTGTATATGTATTCTGTACAATATTGTTCAATTTTTTTCAAATAAAAAATTAATAAAATTTTAAAATTCAAATATTAAAATATCCAATATTATTAAGTTCTAATTTAATCGAGTAAATTTTAAAATACCAATAAAATTTAGTTTGATTACATATGGGCTTCTTGTGTTGAACAAGACATGAATGTTATATTAGTCATTCATAATATTGTTCATCACTTGTTAATAGCGTAAATTTTTGCAATAAATTTCATCTGTTGTTTTATTTTAGCAACAAAAGCTGCCATAAAAAAGAAGAAATATAAAATCATAATAAAACTTAAAACACTGTTTGCTGACACGTGGGTTCCAAGGAGATACGGTGAAGATTTTGACTACGTCCTGAAATTCAATTTTTTTTTAGAAAATTACAACAACTTCCAAAAAAATTAATTACAGATAAAAATTAATATAAAATTAATGTAAAATGAATTTTTATTAAAATGTAAAATATGATTTATTTTTATAGAATGGAACTTATTGTTAGTTTTTATCAATAATTAATTTTTTGGAGGGAGCTTGACTATAATTCTCACTTTTGTTTTTTGAGGCAAAGATACTTTGACAGCCCACCAAAACGTACGAAGGTCCAGAAACAAGTAAAGACAAAAGACAAGAAATAAAAAGAAACTTTAGTAAAGAGAAGGCAAAGAAACATCAGCCAAGTCCAGTCCTGGTTCCTGAATTCTAAGTATCAGCCCCATGATTCATAGCTTCCACAGCATCAGAGGTTAGAAGAGACAATAAAGAAGGTGATGGTTGAAAAACCCACCCCAAAGGGCCCACCTTCTTAAGAGCACACAGTTGTCCACGACAATTCCACTCAAACAAGTCTGGAATTTTTTAATCAACAATGTTGAAAAGCATCAAGCAATCTGTCTCAAAAAGTACTTTATCATGTCCAGTATCAATCATTCAATTCATTATGTGGTCATTAATCTTGATTCCACCAGATCTGCCCGGACCATCGTAACGTTTTCCACGATGGAAATTACCATTTTTGAAGCTGTTCTTGGATGCTGGAGGTTGCTGCAATTTTCCGGCTGCCGTATGAACAACCAGCACCTCATTAATGGTTTCGACATGCAGTGTGGTCATCCAACTCCCAAATTCGATCACTTCATCACTATCCTTATCGTCACTACCATAAGTCGCTTTACAACTTTTGCCATCATGATCAATGCAGCCACATCCATAACAAAAGTTTTGAAGCCTTTTATATCGAACTGTGATCCAGCCAGGTTCTTTCATCGGCCTGGGTATCCAAAAGCTAGAGATTAAAGGTTCAGCTATATTGACAATAACTTGCACTCGAACAAAACTTCGCGTAAATTTCTTATTTTCTTATGGGTTCTCATACATAACAACTTCTCCCACTGCTTGACCAAGAGTAATGGCATTATCTCTATCGAAGGCTTCGAGAGGAAGACCGTGGAACCGAACCCAGAAACTGAAATCAACCTCTCTATACACCGTATAATCTTCCCAGATCTGTAGGTTGAAAAGAAATCCTTGTATTGACCTGGGACGTCCCTTGAGACTTCTATAATAATCCTCTTCTTTATCAAATCTGATCAAGAAAGCATTTTTGTCAGTATCAATATCATCCACTGTCACCTCTTCATCAAGGTTCCACCCTTTCTTAATCATCGATACAACGACGGGCTTATTGAGCTTTTTATCTGTCAAAATTTTTGCCACCAACGCTCCTCCTCTCCTCTCTCTCTCTCTCTCTCTCTCCCCAGATTCAGAACAACCTCCTTTGTTTTTTTCTTACTCTGACTGCTGTGTCCCAGCTCCATACATACGTCCAAGGCTCTCACAGGGGAGAGTAAAAAATTGCGTGTGTGTGGGTCACGTGCTGAAATTCACTGAAATTAGAAAAAAGCTGTCGTTGAATGTTGATATTGCTCGTGCTCGCTGAACAGTTTTGATTTAAACGTTTTTTATTTATATTTATTAAAATAAAATTATAAAATTTTTTAATAAATTTATTTTATCACCAATAATATAAATTTAATTTAAATGGTTTAATTAAATAATAAAAATTTTATAATTTTTTAAATTGATTATCTAAAATGAACTTTAAACAATCTAAATTTAATATTAATATTTTTAAAATCTTTTTATGAATTTTTATTTTCATAAAAATAATATTAAATTAAACCTGTATTATTCATATTAATAATAAAATAAATTTTTAATATTTTTATAATTTTAATTTTAATAAAAATAAAATAAAATTTTAAATTTGGATACTTCATATTTTATGAACATTGAAGCACACCCTGACGGGGCTTTCGGAAGCTAAATAATCTTGTGTTTGTCCTTTAACACGTGACTTTATTCGAAAACACAAAAAATGGATTCATTTAATACTTCAACATTTCAAACTAAAATAAAAATAATCTGAAAATAAAAAATAATATTCATACTTTTAACAAAACTTAATAAGAGAATTAATTATTAAATGATAACTTAAGAGACAATCAATAAAAATATTTATTTCTAATCTCTACCAAAAATAAACAGTTGAGATTGATTGCTTAAGCATTGCAGAGTAGTTCTCCAACAAATACAATCGGATTAAATGTATACAATAATCAAATAGATTTTGAGATACCTTTTTTTTTTTTGTGGGGGGGGGGGGGGAGAAGGGGTTTTTGGGCTGGCGGCGGGAAAAGTGGCATTGTTATTGGAATGGTTTGTGGTTGACTGTAATATAAAAGACTATTTATTTTTATTATAAATCATACTCATTTCATTTCAAATTATAACATATTATTTAAAATTTAAATATTTTAAAATATAAGTTATTTTGATAAAAATAAAATTTTTTAATGATATTTTTGCAATCTTACCCTTGTCATTATATTATCTCTATTTAATATTTTTTATAAATGAAATATTAAATGAAAAATATTTTTAAAAATTTATACTCTTATTATAAAAAATAAATTTATAATATATATTTAATGAACTTTATTAATATGTATAATTTTGTTTGAAAGGGATTTATAATTTGGGATCAACAATATAACCTTAATTCACTTAATCTTAATTTATTTGAAAGACCTTAATTTTTTTTTATAAAAATTTTTACCTTATATATGTTCTTAATAATTTTCCTGGAAGAAAAACACGCGAAAAGAAAGTAAAGACCTAGGACCCACCACTACGTAAACAACAATTTATCTACAGTATTATTTAATCATTATGCTTTCCTGCATTACGGGGCAGACCCAACTTTGGATTACGGGGGTGCTAAAGCTAGAGTTGCTAACCATATATATCACCTAAATCTCAAAATGAACAAGTAGGAAATAATACAAATTCTTCTCCTGTTTATTTTGTTTTGGAGTATATCTGAATTAGTAAAAAATTAAGAAAAATAATAATAAAATATTTTTAAAATATATAAATAATAATTTAATCTCTCTAAATACCATAATTTTCTTGAAGTCTTTAGAGACTTTTTTTATTATTAATAAATTTATATAAATTATTAAATTATTCTTGTTAAAAATAAATAATTGACAACTTTTCTTTTTATATTCACAAATTTTTTCTTAAATTTATAATAATATAATAGTAAATCACAACTTTGCATGTTAAATCCTTATTTATTGTTGTATTGTTGCGAATATAAGAAAAAAAGTTATCAATAATTTATTTTTAACAAGAGCAATTTATTAATTTATATAAATTTATTCATGATAAAAAAGTTCCTAGAGACTTCAGAAAAATTATAATATTTTGAGAGACTAAATTGTTATTTATATATTTCATGTAAATTTTATTGTCATTTTTCTAAAAAAATTATATAAGGGTGAGAGTATGTGATGCATAGATCTATCTAATATGGGTAGCTCTACTCATTTGAAGCATAGGTGCAACGTTGAACGAATGTAAGGAATGAGAATATCAATAATGAACAAACATATACTCCTTCTGTTTAAAAATATAAGATATTTTTTAAAGAGTTGAATATTCAAAAATATAAAATATTTTTAATCTTTCGAAGTATAATTATTGCCTTTTTTTAAAAGTGTTCCTATTGATAATAATTTTATTTTTATTGTAGTGTATTTAATAGGGACAAATATAAAAAAATTTTAATTAAAAAGTAGATAACTATTTTATTAAAGAGTAAAATTTAATTAAAAATATTTTATATTTTTAAATGGAGGAGTGTTCATCAAGTTAAAAGACATAAATAAAGGATCGTGGGTAAGTGTTCGAACTTGGAATCAAAAAGGAAGAATCTATTGTCACTCCTAGCTTGCCCAAAATCAGCTACCTCACTGTCATCCCATGTCCTATTGTATTGGAGGAAAGAAAAAAAAAGTTTTTTGGGGGTGGCCAAGGCCCCATCCACACACAACGTGGGTCCGCCCCTGCCTGTATTGATGAACAACAAACATGTTATAATAAATTAAATAATGTTGAGGAAAACACGTTTAGTTTTTTACTATAATATATTTAAATAAATTATCGAACAACTCTTTCAGAAGCTAGCTTCAGAAAACAGAGATGATCATACGTCCAAAGACTTTACTACAATTCTTCAATAAAATAACAACAACAACAATAATAAAAATAAAACAAGCACAATTTACATGTATGCAATGTAACTGGGACAAAAAATAATGTTTCAGAACACTTATTATGGCCACGTATGACGCTGACTCGATTTTCAAATAAAAGCATTTTTATTCCTTTTTTTTTTGGTGAAGCATATTATTCTTTGAGAAAAATGAAAAATAAATTCCTTTGAAATAAAAAAATGATAATTTGGTCCTACCAAATGTGATAATGCATTCGAAATCCTAAGGGATTTAATTATCATTAAAGTTTTTGATGAAACAATAAAAATAACCTTAATTTGAAAATTCATAATTCTAATTGAACAAATGACTATAATAGTTTAGATATTCACAACTTTTTCTTATCATTTTTCTTCAATCAGCAAAATACAATAAAGTATTTTACATTCACAACTTTAATTCTATAATTTACAATTTTGGCTTAGTAAATGATTACAGTGGTTTAGATATTGATAATTTTCTCTCACTATTTTTTTTCAATCAGTAAATCGCAACAAAGTTTTCTTTTTGTTTGTAACTTTGATTTTGGAATTCACAAGTATGGAATTCATAACTTTCTCCCACCATTTTTCTTTATGTTTTTAAAATTAAGAGGTATTTTTATCATTTCATTAAAAACTTTAATGATAATTAGATCCCTTGAGACTTGTAAGGTATTATCACATTTCACAAAAATAAACTGTCATGTTCCTATTATGGGAGGATTATTTGTCATTCTTCCTTATTCTTTTTTGGGTTAAGGTACGAAAATATCCTCAATGTTTTTCTTCAAATGCACCTCATATCCTAAACTTTTTTCAGCTTAATTTCACCCCAACGTATTTTTTTTGGGTACAATGTCACCCTCCGGTTAAGTGTTGACTGCTTTGATCATTATCCTTTAGATTTTGACCGCATTCTTCCATGTGTGTTGCCAGGTCATTGTCCACATAAGGCATTCAATTCTTCATTTATCCCTCGAGGTCTAGAACATTAAATTGTTTAACCTAAAATGTCAAAGAATGAGACCAAGATGCACAACACATTGATGTCAGTGATGAGAGGAAGATGTCGATCGGTGACAATGGAGGGAGCGACGATACAAGGAGGAATGATGAATCATCAATGGTGTTAATGGCAGGCCTTAAAAGGAGAGCTTCAGTGTTAATGTAAGGTCGAGAAACACTTTGAAACACAATACAAAGCTCTGACAAGGTACTGTCATTGTTGCTTGCTCCACAATAGACTTCATAGAGCCAGAACAACCTTGGGTGTCCAAATTATAACCAGGTTGGTAGAGATTTGACTATTGTTCTTCTCTTTTTCTATGAGTCTGTCATTGTTTTTGAGCTTCTTCGTGTTATAGGTAGGGTATGGGTACTTCATCTAACATGATAGTAAAATTGAGTAAAGGTTAAAGGATGTTATAAATGAGTTGATTGAACATATAAATAAATTTAGTGATGAAATTGTGGCCTTGCGAAGATGAGTAAAGAGTGGGTAAAGCTTTTTGAGAGAGATTAACTTGATGTTAGGGGAAGTATGGAAGTTGCAGAGCATTTAAATTGAGGTTGCATATGCAAAGAAGAAGATGATGTTTAAAGTAGCTTTGATTGTGTCTAGGTTGTTATTTTTCATTATTTTTTTCCTAATTCTGTGAAGAACTTGGTTTAGGATAATTGCAACCTTTTGAATTACCTTACAAACCTTGGGGACACATGTGAATGGGGGAGCCAACCTGTATAACCTCGAGTATTGTTGTTGAAAGGGTGAGAAGGATAGGGCAACTGAGGAGGAGGACAAGGAATTCTAGGATATAGGATTAGTTATACTTTCATTATGTACTATTTTGGATGCTATTTTTTGGATATAGGAATTCTAGTTATCTTGGATGCTAGAATCATGATATATAGGCCATTATTCAAATTTAAGATTGAATTTTGGTTGTTATTTTGAACAACTATATTTAAGATTGAATATGTATTGCAACATGGATTTTTGCAAGTATAAGACAAATTGTGCAAGTATGGTATTTTAGTCAAATTGTGCTTAATAAGGGTAACTGGTTTATGTGCTTAATCTCTAACACTATTCCTTTTTATCATCTTACTTGAAGCTTAAATTTTTTATTGGGATAAGTATTTGATTTATCTCAAATCCTTTCGTGACTCTATCTTGAGTTTTGAAAAGGTTTTAGCTTGAATCTATTTATGCTATCAACGTTTATATTTTGAATCAAGAGCTATGGAGATATTTGATTTTGACCTTTATTCAATATTTTTTATATATATCTTAATATAAAAATCTTAATATAAAAATTCACTTGATATGAAACTTCTTTTATTTGAAAATAGACTTACACATCTTTCCAAAGAACTTAATTTTGTTCAAAATAGATTTTATATGAAAGATATATGAGTTTTCAAAATTGGCTATTGAAGCTTCCAGTTCTTTAGAAAAACGCTACTGACCTTTTTTCACCATTTTGATCATATCTCTTTATATAATTTGAATTTTCAAGTGGGTCTTATTTATTTGGAAACTAGACATCCATATCTTTCCAACCATAGGTCATTTTTCTGATTTGGAGTTAAAATAAAAGAGTTATAACATTTAGAAGTTGATACAAACTCTATTTTAAAACTATGTCTATTATTTTGAAATAGCTCACTTATTCTAGTATAAACTCACTTATACCAGCATAAGCATAAGTTTTTTCATGCTCTATTCTCCGTGATTGATTTTGTACTCTTTGAAAGTTATTCAATATCAATTTCTTTCATTCCCTATAAGTTGTGTTAAACTTACAACCTTTCTAAAATCATTTTAAACACAACTTTAGCAAGGATTGAACTCTTAATGCTTTTCTATCATCTCTTATTTCCAAATTATCAAGAAACTCAAAAGCTTAATCTATTTTTGATCTAATTGAGTTTCTTTCTAAAGATTAAGCATTTGACTTGATCTTAATATCTCAAGGACCATTTTTAATATCCAAGAAGTATTTCAACTACTCTCATAGCCAAACAATCCTTAGTCTGAAAGCTTTTGTGTGTTTTTAATTCTACATCTTTTAACTTTTGATCATTTCTTGTTACTAAATGTTTTCATAATCTAAGTGTTATGTTAACATTCTTACATATTTTAGAATTCTTTTTAACACAACTTTGGGTTAGCTTAAACACTTATCAATTCTTACAAATCCTTTTTACCCATATAGTAACTTAGCACTTCTTCACATATGAGTTATCGCTTATACCGATACAATTATGAAGATTTATGCTCTATTTTTCAATTTCTTTTCTGTGCAAATCAAAGCTCACTCATTTTTCATCTCTTTCATAATCTAAGTGATCGGCTCTCATATTCATCTATCTAGAAGCCTTCTAAATACATTCTTAGATCAAAATAATTTTTTTTCAATCTTTGATTTTTCTTTATACCTAAATTGTAATATCCTTCTCCTTCTAATTCCATAATTAAATCTAATTCTCAAGCAACAAGGAAGTGGGATTATGGTAGTTAACATAATACTAAGTTTCAAATGGTTAGAAAAGTTAGGATCCTAATTTTACAAAACTAAAATCATTTTCAAAGTCTTACAATTAGACAAATCAGAGTTCACAAATATGCGGAAGCATAAGATCATTCTAAACATGAGTGTATTAGCCTAAGAATTTGAAAATAAGAAAATTCTGAAAAGTGTTAGGGGCATGCACCGTGGCTCGTCAAACATACGCCACGGTGTGTTTACCTCTATGATATGTGCCGCGACTCATGGCACCATATGTCACAGCACAAGTGCATAAAGTTTGACAGTGAATTCTACTATCAATTTGATAGCTTTTGTGGCAACTTCTGACATGCCCCAACTCTTCACCCGATGTTTGATTGACACTTATTAGGTGTCTAAGGAAAGTTTGTTCTAAGCTTTAACTATTGACATTAGTTTCATAAACAAATAATTACTCAATCAAGATTCGGATCCTCTTTTTAAAACTTACAATTTTTAATGCTTTTCACAAAACTGAGTGTTCAATCCATTTACCAAAAGCTAATAGCAACTGACACCAGTTTGACCACATATAAATTATCAAGACTAACTAGTGTAATGCACCCTATCACATTAAATACTCATAGATTAAATTTTCACTACTCAACCCCTTAATGTCAAAAACATACAAGGGGAAGTTTAAACACATTTTTATCAAATAATCCTTTATCAACACATAATACGCTCTACTCTTACTTGCATTAGTATTTTAGCCCTATCACATATGTCACTTATCACAAACTCACTCTTTAAGGCCCCAAATATTATTACAACTTCACAAACACGTGATGCAAGTAAGAACCAAAAAATGGATAAAACCTAGTTGGTAATTTGAATTGTTAAATACATGTAATGACAAAAAAATAAAGAGGCATACTAAATAAGATCCAGTACTAAGCCTCTGGGAGCTCTTATCTTTCCAATCCTCTTGAGCTATTTCCTGTAATATTGAAGATAGTGGGGTGAGTACTACATATCACTTAGTAAACAAGGTCTAACTAACTTATACTAATGCATGTCAATTAGTTTAAATGCAAGTGGCGTATATAAACAATTCTTCAAATCATGTAAAACATTTGAGAACATATATTCATACTTCTAAGCATAATAGCACATACTTGATAAACAAAGCATTTTAGCAATTTTCATATCAAAGGAAGTTTATCACACAATTCAATAACATATGATTAAGACTCAACTTATGATTGTTATCAGCAGGGTTACAATACAGACAACCATATGCCCTTACTCACTATATGGATGATCACACCTCTCTTAGATCCTCTTTATTCCTCTGACATGAAACCGTGGGCTATAACATAATGGGATAATCTATAATCCATGACTTTTCTAGCCTAAACACTTGTGAGGGAATTACCCAGCCAAGGTGTACCCAACTTATTTATGGAACATGGTTTTCCTAATTTCTCACACTATGGGGTTTCATACCTCCTAAACTAGCTTCTTCAATGAACCAATGGATAGCTAATTAGATTCGAATCCCTCGTTGAACTAGTAGGATAGTCCTTCATTGAACAAGTGGGATAATACGAATATAATCAGTCTAGGCAAGCCATCACTCGAATGGGAGCCCTACCACATAGATTTTATTATCTACTTTTCTTCCTAAGAGAACTCCTACTTCTCAAAATCATGCAATGCATAGATATGCACTATTACGAGCAAGATTGTACTCATCATTGTACTCAATCACAATTAGAGCAATCATATAATACATACTAAATCAATTCATTGAACTCCATTTAACTATTTTATTAAACTTCTCATTCATAATCTTATTGAACTCCTCCACTTCATGTTTTTATTAGACTTCAAATCAAACTAGTCATTGAACTTCAAATTTCAAAATCATTATACCTCACATAATCACAATCATTGAACTCTTAGCAACTCAAATAGTTGAACACCCAATTACATAAATCATTGCCTTTATTTAAGCCAATGGATTCAGACCCATAGCCTCTATGGACCAAAAATACCATTATCAATCAAACTTTAACTTCTATCATCAAAAAAATGGAAGAAGAAAGAAAGATTTAAATGCAATAAACTTACCTTTAATGTTTAGGAGCACTCTGAAATAGTCTCAGTACTCAGTTTCTTCAAACCCTAGTACTGCTTTTTCGCTTCTCTCTCATTTTCCTTTGTTTTCTATTCTTTGTCACTTCAGCTCCGTGACTTGTTACAGTAAAAAATGATCATATGCCACGATGAACTTATAATGCGCTGCGGCGCATAGCACAGAGAGCCTCTCCTAGGCATGTTGCCACACATGCACCACGACGGCTCCTCCACAAGTTGCATTGCCTAGCACAGAGTCTCCCTCTTCAAAATTTCTTCCTCTTTCATTCCCGGGAGACACAATTCTCCTTCGAACCCATGTTTAGGATTGCAATTGAAACCAAACACACCTGTTAGGGCCCTTTGACCACACACCTTACTAACACACTAAATTAAGCTGATCAGGCTTACTTAATCAGGTTTAAAACTTAAGGATGTTACATAAATATTATGCAATCAACAAAATTGGGGTTCAATAACTATATTATGTATTGCTATTAAATCATCACAATTCATTACATAAGCCCCATCAACAAGAATGATTGTGACATTGCCATCATCCTAAGCTTCCTCAACATAATAACATCTTAATGACAATTAGAATTGTCCTCAACGAGCCATGTTCTTCACAAAATTAGGAAAAAATAACAAAAAATAACAACCTAGACATAATCAAAGCTACTTTAAACATCATCTTCTTCTTTGCATGTGCAGCTTTAGCTTGGATGTCTGCAACTTCTGTCCTTCCTCTAACATCAAGTCAATCTCTCCCAAAAAGCCTTGCCCACCCTCTACTCATCTTCTTAAAGCCACAATATGTTCAATCAACTCATTTATGACATCCTTTGACCTCTGTTCAATTTCATTATCATGCCAGGTGAAGTACCCATACCCTACTTGGAACACGAAAAAGCTCAGAAACAATGAGACTCATAAAAGAAAAGAAGAAGAATAGTCGAATCTCTACCAACCTGGTCATAATTCGGACACCTTAGGTTGTTCTGGCTCTATGAAATCCATTAAGGAGCAAGTAAGTGATAATGATAGTACCTTGTTAGAGCTTCATATTGCATTTCTTGACCTTACCTTAATACCAAAGCTCTCCTTCTAAAGCCCGTTGTTGGCACCATTGATGACTCATCATTCCTCCTTGTACAATTACTCCGTCCATTATCATCGATCAACATCTTCCTCTCATCACTAGCATCGATGTGTCGTGCATCTTGGTCTCATTCTTTAACATTTTAGGTTAAACAATTTAATGTTCTAAACCTTAGGTGGCTAAATAAAGAATTGAATGCCTTATGTGGACAATGACCTTGCAACACAAATGGAAGAACGTGGTCAAAATCTGAAGGAAAACGGTCAAAGCAATCAACACTTAACGAGAGGCCAACATTGTACCAAAAAAAATATGTTGGGGATGAAATTATGCCAAAAAAAAGTTTAGCATATGAGGTGCACCTTGAGGAAAATATTGAGGGCATTTTTGTACTTTAACCCTTCTTTTCTTATGGTGACTGTTAATGACAGGAGAAATTGGATTCAATTATATTTTATATGCCTCCATGCTTCTTTACTTATATTATATTTTTGTTGGCTCTTATGGTGGTATATTATATTATCCACTAATCCAAATTTAAAGTGAATTAGGTTTCAAATAAAAAAATCTGCTTGACTAATATAGTTTTATTAAAAAAGTTAAATTCAAAATCTCATTGAAGGATTACTAATAAATCTCTTAATGGATGTCCATTATGCTTATTTATTTTTTTGATCACGAAATAAGATTATGAGAGAATAAATATATATATATATATATATGGAAAATATAATAATAGGATTCTATACTTTAATTGCATTTTGTTTTTAGTCCTTATAGTTTTATTTCATTATTCCTAGTCTCTTTAGTTTTATTTGTCTACAATGTTAGTCATTACAATTTTAAAAATTAACATAAGGACCATGAACTAACATTGACAAAGTTAATTTTGTTAACATATACTTAACTTTGTGTTAACCCTTTGTTGACATGAACTTAATCTACTCACATTCATCTTTCACATTCTGTTAAAGTCAAATATCAAAGAAAGTTTTTTTTTTCCATTTACCTTTTATTTTTAATCATACATGATCAATTTATTTTAATGTCATCAACATATTTTTATCATGTCAACGTAATATGGTTAGAGAGTTACAATAAAATTACTTACGTTAGTACCATCCAATGGTCTTTGTGTACTTCTTAAACTGTATATACAGATTAACATTATTATAGACTAATCAAGCTAAAAAACTAGGAACAATGAAATACAATTATAAGAACTAAAAATAAAATACAATTAAAGCATGATGACCTACTATTGTGTTTCCAAACAATGTTGATTAAGTGGTCATTATTTAATTCATAGAATAAATAACATTTTACTATATGTTATTTTGTGCATTGGTTTTAAAAGTAAATATTGTTGAGAGTTTGGAGTTTGGGTTTGGGTTTTTTGCATAAAAAATATTGCTAAAAGAGTGCAAGAAAAATTTTATATTAATAAAACAATATAGAATTCTTATAACAATTGAAAAATAGCTGTTATTAATTAGGAATCCTTAGAGTATAAGAGACAAGGTTTTCTCAAAATATTATATGCTACATCATCCATTATTTTACAGATGAGCACTAAAAGCTTATCACCTCGAAACCATTTAGATCTAATCTGAATGGTTTATATTTATAGTTTTTCAAATGATTTGAATTATTTGAATTAAAGCAATGAGGGGGGAAAAAAAGCAGCACGACAGAAGCAACACTAGTCAAAGATTAAAAGCATAATTATTCAAAGATTAGACAAAACCTCAAAGCTCTCAATAGGTATTACCTATCCTCTGCGCCAAATTATAAAAAAACTTTCAAATAAAAATATACATATTAATAAAGCTCATTAAATATATTACATAAATTTATTTTTTTAAAAAAAATATAAACTTTAAAAATATTTTTTATTTAATACTCTATTTATGAAAGAATATTAAAAAATAATATAATGGGAATGGTAATATTAAAAAATATCATTGAAAAAATTTATTTTTATCAAAATATCTTATATTTTAGAGCGTCCAATCTCCACCAAGAATATCTTATAATAAAAACAAATAGACTTTTATATTAAAAAAATGATAATAAAATCCTTTTGAATTATATAAATAACAATTTGGTCCCTTGAAATGTTATAATTTTATTAAAATTTTTAGAAACTTTTCTGTCATTAATGAATTTATATAAATAATTAAATTACCTTTATTAAAAATAAAATGATTCACAAGTTTTATTTAAATAATCACAACTTTTTTTTTATATTCATAACAATGTAACAATAAATTACAATTTCAAATGTTTAATTTTGATTTTTTGTTGCATTGTTGCGAATATAAAAAAAATTATAATTTTTTAAACAAAACTTGTGAATTATTTTACTTTTTAACAAGTGTAATTTGATCATTTATATAAATTTATTAATAACAGAAAAATTTTTAAAGACTTCAATGAAATCATAACTTTTGAGGAATTAAATTATCATTTATATATATTAAAGGAATTTTATTATCATTTTCTCTTTATATTATAGTCAACCACAAACTATTCCAATAACAATGCCAACACTTTTCTTCTTGGAAGAGATCTCAAACTCTATTTATTGACATGTTTGTATGCATATATTTTAATTTTGATTGTATATGCAAAAAAAAAAAAGATTATTTCTTGGAGAACTCTAGAATGCTTAAGCGATTAATCTCAACTGTTTATTTTTGCTAGAGATTAGAAAGAAATCTTTTTGTCGACTTTCTCTGAAGTTATCATTTAATAATTAATATTCTTATTATGTTTTGTTAAAAGTATGAACATTATTTTTATTTTTAAATTATTTTTATTTTAGTTTGAAGTATTAAATGAATCCCATTTTTTGTGCCGGTTTAATAGTTTCGAATAAAGTCACGTGTTAATGGACAAACACGAGAATATTTAGCTTCCGAATACCCGTCCGGATGTGTTTCAATGCTCATAAAATTTGAATTTGAACTATTTAAATTTAAAATTTTAATTTATTTTTATTAAAATTAAAATTATAAAATGTTAATAAATTTATTCTATTATTAATATGAATAATACAAATTTAATTTAAATAATTTAATTAATATTATATTGATCAAAATAAAAATTCATAAAAATTTTTAAAAAATTAATATTATATTTAAATTTTAAAGAATTTAATTAGGTAATAAATTTAATTTTTTAAATTTTTTAATATTTTATTAAATTGTTTAAATTAAATTTATATCATTTAGATTGATGATAAAATAAATTTATTAAAAATATTTTTTAATAAATATAAATATAAAAGTTTAAATCAAAATTGTTTAGACCTTAGGGAAAATGACAATTAAAGACCTTTTAAGAATATTAATTTTAATTAAAGACTATAATATTTTAAAATCTCAATTAAGGACCATAATTTTTAATTGGGATAAACAAATGTAGTTTGTAAGGTGAGACTCACTAATACCACTTAGAGATTCACTAATCCAACTTGTGAAAATTTTTAATGTATATTGTAAAAATATGAAACCCTATTAAGGAATAGATTGTTTAACAAAAATATCATTTAGAAATTCACTAACCCGATTTAAAAAAAATTTTAACGTAAATTGTGAAAATATGAAACTCTAATTGAGAATTGATTGTTTAACAAAAAGTACTACTTAAAATTTTACTAACAAATTTAAAAAAATTTTAACATATATTGTGAAAAGATAAAATTACACTTCACAATCGATTGTTTAATAAAAAAATAACTTATCCAAATTGGAGTTTTTTGCTAAATAATTGATTCTCAAGTGGAGGTTTCATATTTCACAATATACGTTAGAAATATTTTCAAGTCGGGTTAATTAATTTTTAAGTGACGCTTTTTGTTAAACAATCAACTTTTAAATAAAATTTTATCCTTTCATCATATATGTTAGGAATTTTTTCAAGTTGGGTTAATGAATTTTTAAGTGACGTTAGTGAATCCCACCTCACAAACTATATTTTTTTATTTCAATTAAGGACCATAATCCTTAACTAGAATTTCAAAATATTATGATTCTTATTTAAAATAATATGCTTAGAGGTCCTTAATTGTCATTTTTCCTATATCTTCTTAGTCTAGCAGTGAGCACGAGCATCAACAACATATTTTCTAATTTCAAGGAATTTCAGCACGTGGTCGAAATCTTCACTGTAGCTTCCTGGAACCCTCGTGTCAGCAAATAGTATTTTAAGTTTTATTGTGATTTTATATTTCTTCTTTGAAAAAATTAATCTTTCACTCATTTAACTTTTAACTACTTATAACTTAGTTTTTCAACTATAATTCACTGTGACTTAATCCCTCAATTTTTTTATTCACTTATAATTCAATCTTTATTTTTTTATTTTTTGTTCAAATTTCCTTATCAAATAAGAGGGATAAAAGAGATGCTCATATATTATTCTAAAATACCCTCATCTTGTTCTTTGATACAAGATTTAAGCTAATATGAAAAAAGAAAAAAAAAAATTGAGGGACTGAATTATAAATAAGCAAAAAGTTGAGAAACTGAGTTATAGGTGAGTCATGGTTGAGGAATTGAGTCGCAACGAGTTATGGCTAAAGGATTAAGTTATAAGTGAATTAAAAGTTAGAGGACTAAAAGATTAATTTTTTCTTCTTCTTTTTTAAGGCAGCTTTTATTACTAGAATAAATAAAAAATGAAATTTATTACCCCCTATGTCCCAAATTATAGGCACTTTTGAAGGAGTTTCTTCGTGTTAAAATATAAGACACTCTAAGTAGGTTAAAGTTTTATTAAATATATCAATTTCAATATTACCCTCTCTTTCTATAATTAATTTCTATCATTTCTCTTTTCAATATATTAAATGATGGGTATTTTGAAAAGTTTATATTTTTATTTTAAAAAGATAAGATTGTTAAGTACATTTAATAAAATTTATTGATATGTGAGACTTTATCTAAAAGTATTTTATAATTTGTGATAAAAGGAGTACAAAGTTTACGCTATTAATGCGTCATGAACAATATTAATGATAATATAATATTCATGTCTTGTTCAACACAAGAAGCCCATATGTAATCAAATTAAATTTTATTGGTATTTTAAAATTTACTAGATTAAATTAGAACTTAATAATATTGGATATTTTAATATTTGAATTTTTAAATTTCACTAATTTTTATTTGGAAAAAAAAATGTGTAGGCCCTTCAAGATGAATTATCCGACTTTGCTATCACAATCAAACCAAGAACATTGTATTTAATTAGGTTCAGATTTAAAATTGAAAAATGTCGCATTGGCAATAAACATAAACACACTATTTATATCAATATAAAATATAAATGTCACATTGTCCGGTCTATGTTGTTCAGGAGAATAAACTGTTGTTTGTGAGAGAAAAAGACAAATAAAATGTGAACTCACGTGGCCTCCAATTCATATATGTGCAGGATGATAGGAGAAATATGGAGCACCCTGGTGGACGAAATTAAATTAGTTTATCTTAGGATCTCAAATTTAAATTTTAAGATATATGGTCATGAAAAATAAATATGCCAAATGCATTGTCAAAGTATTTGTGAAATCACTATTAATAATAATAGTCCCACATAGTGGAGTTTCCGTTCAATTTGGACAGGATAGTAATATTCTCAAGTTTCCAAAACACGAGGTGATTGAATCAAGAAAAGATGGGAGAAAACGTCATGCTCACATAGAGTAGCAAACGTGCTGATTAAAACGATAAAAAGATGCTCTTGATGTTGGGCATGCAATCTCACAACTTGATCCTCGAAAAATCAATTTAATAATAGTTGGATGATAATATTTTTTAGGGTGAATTGCTTAAAAAAAAACCTCCTCAAAGAGAAAATTGTTGTCAGGGACCAAATCAATTTTAAGAACCGAACTAACTTTAATATTCAGAGAGCACTCTAACCAAGTGACCGAATTGTGCCTTTGTGTTAAAAGAACAAAGCAATGCCTCGTCCGATCATGTCCTCGCTCACACCATTGGTTGCTTCTTCATTGACACAGTTTGTCACAGTCGATCATTCCTTTGTCTCTCTGGTGGTTCTCTTATTAGGGAATGTGTGAGAAGAATCAGTGTTTTTTTTTTTTAAAAAAAAACTATGTTAGTTTAACATAGAGGCACAATTCAGTCATTTCATTATGATGTTTTGTAAATATCAAAATCAATTTAGTCCTTAAAATTGATTTGATCTCTGACAACAAGTTTTCTCTCGAGGAGTTCTTTTTTTTTTTTTAAGCAATTCACCCTAAAAAAATATTAAGATCTAACTATTATTAAATTGATTTTTTGAAAACTAAGTTGTGAGATTACATATCCAACAATCCAACATCAAGAGCATCTTTTTTGTCATTTAACTGTGAGCATGATGTTTTATCCCATCTTTTCTTCCGTGTTTTGGAAAACTTAGAAGTATTATTACTCTTGCCCCAATCTAATCCAAAACTCCACTATATAGGATTATTATTATCCACTGCAGCCTCATGAATATTTTAAAAATGCATTTGGTATATTTATTTTCGTGATCATATATCTTAAAATTCAAACTTAAAATCCTAAGATAAATTAATTTAACTTTGTCAACCAGCGCCCTCCATATTTCTCCTATCTTCGAAGAAAAAATATGGACAAGAGAAGGACATATGAAGTGGAGGCCACGTGACGCCACATTTTATATGGCTTTTTCTCTAACCACCGAAAGTTTATTCTCCTGAACAACATAGACGGGAAAATGTGACATTTATATTCATATAAATAGTGTCTCTATATTTATATTCAACGCGGCATTTTTCAATTTCAAATCTGAACCTAATTAAATACAATGTGTTTGGTTTGATTGTGATAGCAAGTCGAACATTTTAGGAATGAATTAAGAGTGTATATTTATTCTGTACAATACTGTTCAATTTTTTTCCAAATTAAAAATCAGTGAAATTTAAAAATTCAAATATTAAAACATCCAATATTATTAAGTTCTAATTTAATCTAGTAAATCTTAAAATGCCAATAAAATTAGTTTGATTATATATGGGCTTCTTGTGTTGAAAAATACATGAATATTATATTAATCATTCATCATATTACTCATGACTTATTAATAGCGTAAATTTTTGCAATAAATTTCATTTTTTATTTTAGTAACAAAAGCTGCTTTAAAAAAGAAGAAAATAATATCATAATAAAACATAAAACACTGTTTGCTGACACGTAGGTTCCGAAAATAATGTTGTTGATGTTGTCCCACTTGGTTGGGGTGCTGGGCATCGTGTGCTGCTCACTTGACTAATGAGATCTGAACAATTTTGATTTAAACGTTTTTTTATTTATATTTATTAAAATAAAATTTAAAATTTTTAATAAATTTATTTTATCACCAAATTAATTTAAATGGTTTAATTA
This sequence comes from Prosopis cineraria, assembly GCF_029017545.1. NCBI lineage: Eukaryota > Viridiplantae > Streptophyta > Magnoliopsida > Fabales > Fabaceae > Prosopis > Prosopis cineraria. The sequence goes on along the minus strand of NW_026556050.1, from coordinate 1,813 downwards.
AATATTAAAAATTTTAAAATTTTTTAAATTAATTATCTAAATGCACTCTAAACAATCTAAATTTAATAGTATTTTTTAAAAAAATTTATAAATTTTTATTTTGATATATATAATATTAAATTAAATCATTTAAATTAAATTTTTATTATTTATATTGAAAATAAAACAAATTTATTATCATTTTATAATTTTAATTTTAATAGAAATAAAAAAATTTAAATTTGGATATTTGAAATTTTATGAGCATTGAAACACACACCCTGACGGGGTATTGGGAAGCTAAATATTCTCGTGTTTGTCCATTAACGCGTGACTTTATTCTAAAGTATTAAACCGACACAAAAAATGGGATTCATTTAATACTTCAACATTTCAAAGTAAAATAAAAATAATTTAAAAAAATAATATTCATACTTTTAACAAAACATAATAAGAATATTAATTATTAATGATAACTTTAGAGACAGTCAATAAAAATATTTATTTCTAATCTCTACCGAAAATAAAAAATCGCTTAAGCATTCTAGAGTTCTCCAAGAAGTCATATCTTTTTTGTCATATACAATCAAATTAAGTACATATACATACAAACATGTCAATAATGAGATAAAGTTTGAGACCACTTCTGAGAAAAAAAGAGGCGGCATTGCTATTGGAGTAGTTTGTGGTTGACCATAAATCTATAATATAAAAGACTATTTTTTTATTATGAATAGTAGTCATTTCATCCCAAATTATGAGATATTTTTGGTAAAAATTAGTTGCTCTCCAAAATATAAGATTTTTTGACAAAAATAAGATTTTTTTAATATTACTTTTCCTATTATATTATCTCTCTTTGATATTCTTTGATAAATGGAATATACACTTTTTAAATTTTATATTTTTATTTTAAAAAATATATTATAAAATATATCTCATAAGCTTTATTAATATGTATAATTTGATTAATATTGCTTCTGTCATGCTGCTTGTTACACGACAAATTAAAGCAATGAACCAACCACATGCGCGATCACAGCTACTCCAAATTGACACAGTTGAAATTTCCAGGAAACAATAATTACACAACATCATCATTACTAAGGACACAAGTCAGTAGTCACCTCAGAAGCACGGACACGGCAAAATGGCCGGCGTGTCCGTGTCGGATACGTATCCGACACGGACACGCATTCAGGACGGGGGAACGGCGTGTCCCTTTTCCCAGTTTCCGGCTGACGAGGGGCGGATGCGGGTCGAGACGGGCAGAAGCGGGTCGGACATTTTTTTGCGTTTTTCAGTTCCTTTTACTCAGTCCCAACTCCAAAAATCCGATGCCCTAACATTTTCAGCTCCAATCGACCCCCCTTCTCATGTTTTCTGCTGTAGCTTCACCACCGCCTGTGCTTCTAATTCTCGTTCTTCATCTCTCACGTTTATTCATGGTTCACGCTGCGTCGCTGCCTCACCCGCCTGCTCTGCCTCTACCTATTCACAATTCACGTTGATTCTCGACCATCTGCTCTGCCTCTACCTCACCGTCGTTCTTCAGCTTCATTGGTAATTTATTCTGTATGGTCGGTCGTTTTTCAGCTTCATTTCAGTTCCTCTTGTTATGCTGCTGATGGAGATTTTATTATTATTATTATTGCATTATTGGATAATTTGGTGTGCTGCTGATGGATATTTTATTATTATTATTATTACATTATGGATAATTTGCTCACTCTGATGAACCGAGAGAGTTGTCTAGAGCAATTGAATTACTGATTTAAATTTTTTTTATTTAGATGGATTATTTTATTGAGTTAAATATTGATTTATTTTAATT
>NW_026556049.1:0-43248 GCF_029017545.1 Prosopis cineraria | reverse complement strand
GTTTTGTTTCTTAAATTTTTTATATTAGTATTAATAAAATTAGTAGCAACAATTTATAAAGATGATCGGACAATGTTAGTGTGTTTTTTAGCAGTTTTCCTGTAGTGCACTCAGATGCAAAGCGGTGGATGATGGATGTGAGAGGGGGCCTTCTCTGCATGCCTAGATCTACGCATTGATTTGATGGCCTTTTCGGACCCTTGGCTGCCAAACAAATATCCGGCCCCACCTGTGGATTCACAATCCAAACTCATTTCCTTCCAACGTCTAGTTTTAAATTCTGCTCAGAATGTCATTCTCTCTTAAACCCACCAAAAAAAAAAAAAAAACCTAAAATATGGCATGCATACGCGCATTATATTAATCTTTCCGCCCGTGAAATACCATATTTTCAGTTATATTTTTATCTCTGGTTGTGTTGAACAAATTGCTGTCTTTCTCCTAAACTCAGTCATCAATAAACTTGAAAATAATTAATTGCGTTGGTCAGAATTTAAACATGCGTTTGGTGAAATTAATTGCTTGTTTTTTTGACGTAGCAAATGGTAAAATGTCCTATGGACATTTCATTAAGGATTGTTTGCAAATATGGTCGCACTTGCTTTGATTGAAAGCTCAAAAGACTTCCCTGTGTTTAGATTCTATGCTATACCTAGAACGGTCCATAGTTGGCCAGCTGCAGTTAGAGTGGCTGCTGGCTCAAAAATGAGGTGTCCCTGTACATAATAAATAATTAACAATTCATATGAAAATGAAGTATAAGTATCGAGAGTCATATTTTGATATTTTGATTTCCCCCTTTTTTCCCCCTATCACGATGAACATCGGTGAGATTTGAATGGGACCGGAAGATAATTAATTAATGGAAACAAATCAGCATTATGGGATTAAGTAGGGATGCGATCCCTTATTGGAAATTAATAATTTGAATTATATTAATAGCACAGTAAATGGAATCTAGTACGATTTACAAGTGAGAGGGATAGGGGTTGGATCAGAAGATGACAGTTCAAGATTTATACTGTGACAGACAACCCAACAATAATTAAAAACTAATCGGCGACAAAAATTTCCTTCTCCGGCATTCAATTATTCAACCCAACACAAGGTTCATGTACTGGCACTGAATCCGTCTTGTCAATCTCTCTCTTGCCCTGCTTTCACGTACAATTATATATGCAAAAATGTTACCTCCCTATAACATGCGTTAATGGCTTATTATATTCTGGCATCGTTTGAATCCATCATTTCCAGTTCCACAGTTTGAATCAAACTCACGCGCTTCACATCCATTCCATTCACTATATATAGTAACCTCACGCAAGATTAATTGAAATTTATACTCTATGCGTTTAATTTATTTCCAGTTCTCGCTGTATTATTGCTTCTAGAAAAAGAAATTACGTACCGATATTAATTGCATAAGCACGCGCATTGACCATGCCCGATAACGAAAGTCTGGAGAAGAAGCTCTTTTAGATTTTCCCCCAGAAACAGATTTTATTGCCCACCATGATTATGAATGTACTTGGAGTTTTCCTTGAAATTTTAACATCTCTCTATTTCCTTCGATGTTAAACTTGGAAAACGAAATACTAATTTCTTTATAGTCACGCAACCGCCGTACAAAAAATCGAATTCATAACACGGCACAGTTTTTTTTTTTTTCCAATTGAAATACTCCTCGTATATTCAGTTAGGCACAGCTATGTATATCTAGAAATTTATATGATATTGAGTATAGTTAGTGATACATAATATATATCATATACAGAGTATTGTCCTTCGGCGTGAAAATAGCTTCATATCTTCGCCATTCTAATCCTATTTTGAAATCGAAAAGCTGTCCGGAATTTGTCCATGATACTGCAATGATCAATTTAGGCTTATCATGCTCAAAAGTTCAAAATTATCTTGCGCCCCAATACATTAGTGCTCCAATTTGTCTTTTTCATTGAATTGAGACTAAAGTTGTCAATTAAAATTGAGCCAATTTAACCAATCCTTTTATAATAATTTGAATTTAAAAGAGCTGAGTTGCCTCTTTAAAGTTCTTTTATTATTATTTTTTAAAAATTTAAATATAAACAATAAAAAACTAAAAAACTAAAAATCTAACAAAATAAATACCAATAAAAATTAGATTTTACTAGTATTAAGATTTTGCTGATGATGCTAGTAAAATTTAATTTTTATTATTATTTATTTAAATGTTGCTACTTAATATTTAAGTTTTACATGTTCTTTACAGCATTAATTAATTTAAATTTATTTTTATATATTTAATTAAATGTATAATAATTGTTTTATAATGATACACATATTTTTTAAAAAATTTTAAATTAAAAAAATTTAAAAAAAGAACCGATGCCTGCAAGGCCAACCTTTTGCCCTAAAAGCTAGGACCGGATCTTACATAATGGAACTATGACACATGATTAGATTAATCAGGGTAGCCTGTTTAAGTCTTGAGCTCTTGAGAGCTGCTGTTAATTGATAGCTTTATGGACGGCATTATGAAATTGTTGGTCCGATCATTAAATGTACGTACGAAATAAACGATGATTAATTTGACAAGAAAAATTTTACCTTTAGCAAGTAATTATATCAGGTTACAAGCAAAGAGCCTGTATTGAGCCATGCATCAAATATAATAATCTGACGTACTTCCATTCGAGTCAAGAACAGTAAACATACATTGTTTAAAGTGATCTGGAAAAGATCAGAACACAGTGTCGTGATGTGAAATTTGCTGGGCAAAAAATTACCGTGCTAATATGTAAACTTAAAAATGGTCGCTAAATCCAATAATATATATATATATATATCTCTCTCTCGATGAGGTGTGTGGAGATAAACAAGAGTGGCGTTCGAGAAAATAAAGCATGATCTTTTCATTAAAGGGAGAAAAGAAGAGGGAGACAAAAAAAAAAAAAGGAAAACGAACAGGGACATTCTGGACCGTGAGAAAAGAACTGTCATTCAATACTACATGGTCAAGAAGCAGGATCATGTTACTCCCTTAATTTTACCCTCCAACCTTTATTCCTGTCGGGAAATGCTAATCGCATATATATATATATCTGGATCTCACATTTTCTTCTATTTTTTAAGAAAAAACAAAACCATGACGCTGATGTCTCTTTAAATCAAATATTTGTTTTTATCTCCAGAACAAGTAGAGTAAAATATGCTATTTTAAACCAAAAAGAAAAAATAACAGCAAGTGGGAAATATAACTAAGAATAAAAAGAAATAGCACTTTCTCTGGTTCTGGTCTATCTCGAGTCTCGACCTTGCCACAAAAGCCCTAAGCGTCCCCTATCTTTCTCTCTCTACCAGGAGGAGGAACCGAGGAAGAATAATAAGAAGGATGGAGGAGTGAGAGTGGAGGGTTTGCTCCACCCTTTTAAGGAAAAAATCAAATCCATTGGCCATCTCAGAAATCAAAGCTACCAAAAGAGCCACGCAAGTGTGCTGCCTCAACCTCAGGAGCTTCCTCGTCATGCAGCAAAGAGAAAATAAAGGAGAGCAGTCCACTCACTCTGATCCCATCAATCTCGTCACACTTCCTTAATCTTCTTTTCCTTCCCCTTCTTCTGCTCCTCCATATCTCCACCTCTCTCTCTTTCTTCGACAAATTGTATGTAATCAATTACTCATCTCCTCTTTACTTTCTTCCCATGTTTCTTTTCTCTCTCTTTTTCCCAAGGTTGTTGATTTCATTTAACGGTAAATCCTGAAAGAGTGTGTGTGTGTGTGTTTTTTTTTGGGGGGGGGTGGGTTTCACTCTCTGTATATCAGCTTGGGTGCTCTCACGAATTGTTGCCCCAAATTATGAGGTCATAGTGTTAGATAGCCATATATTCTAAGATGAATACTAATTTGCAATTCCCACACTCTCCCCTCCAGTTCTCTGTCGATCTGGAGGTATAGTGAGTGTGTACTCATCAGGAAACCTAAAGGCTGGAACAACTACTCGGATAGATGAACTTCATTGAAGCCAAGAGACGAGAAGGCGATCCCTCCATCACCACCTTCGATCTCCAAACCCAAGCCCTCAAGTTTCCCATGGACTCCCTCCAACAATTTATGGACGCTTCTTGTCACTCCGAAAACAAACAAGCCGCCTCCGCCGCCAGCGCCACCACCTCTTCCACCAACTCCAGCAGCAGCAGCAGCCGCTACGAGAACCAGAAGCGCCGCGACTGGAATACCTTCGGTCAGTACCTCAGGAATCATCGCCCCCCACTCTCACTTTCCAGATGCAGCGGTGCACACGTACTTGAATTTCTAAGGTAGATATATAATATACTTTTATATGCCGACATACGCTATAATTACCACCTCGTGGATGCGACCCCTTTTTAATACATTAGAAGTTTTAGAGGAATTAATAATCGCGTGTTGGATGGCATGGCTAATTGGTGTGTATGTTGGTAGGTACCTGGACCAATTTGGTAAGACCAAAGTGCACACACCGATGTGTCCGTTTTACGGGCACCCTAACCCTCCGGCTCCATGTCCGTGCCCTCTTCGGCAAGCGTGGGGCAGTCTGGATGCGCTTATTGGTCGGCTGCGAGCGGCTTTCGAAGAGAATGGAGGCAAGCCGGAAGCGAACCCGTTCGGAGCTCGGGCTGTGAGGCTGTACCTGCGCGAGGTTCGCGATCTGCAGTCCAAAGCGAGAGGGATTAGCTATGAGAAGAAGAAGCGAAAGCGCCTTCCTCCTCCACAGCAGCAGCAGCAGCAGCAGCAATCATCTGTGTTTCTACCTCCAGGTGCAACTCATCAGTAATCCATTAACTTGTTTAATTCAACCCAATACTCTGCCTCTGTGCTCTATCTCTCTTAATTCCATCTTCTTCTTCAGTACTTTTCCCCACTCTCTCTCTCTCCCCCCGCCTCTGTCTCTGGGCATAGGCACTGTTTGTCTTTGTATGATGTTTCCTCTGGCAGAAGCAAAAGGGTTAAAGATCATCTGTGATATCATGAATCTGCTTTTGAGGCAAACAGTAGTAGTAGACTGCTAGTTCGCGTGGGGGTACTCAAAATGGTATTTACTATTTAGAGTCTGAGAGTGAATGTGCATGGAGCTTGGGCTTCGTATCCTTTGCTAGCAACAAAAGGAATATGTGTCGTTATTATTCATATATACTTCTATGTACTTCAATACCATCATCTCTTTGTCAATCTTGGACATGGTGGAGATTAATATTTTGCGTCTTTCACATTTCTTATTTTTGCTATTTTTGTATATTTGAAACCAGTTTAATTAATGTCAAGTCGATAGTCCTTCATGTCTCGTCATGTCTTTGCATTTCCTGTTTAACTGAATGGCGATGTTCAGTTTTTAACTTCACGCATATCGATCTGCCCGCCAATTGGTTCTCTTTTTCTATTTCCTTTGTCTCCGCCAGTTTCACTTTTACTTGCTACCCTGTCCCCCTCCAAATATATTTATATATGTATGGAGAAATGATGATAGAACTCGAGCTTAATGATAACATGATTTTGTTTCAGAACTGAAAAGTTTTCTGGCTTATCAATATCAACACGAACTGCTGGCTGTTGCTAACTTTGATCGTGTTGATTGTGATAATATGTTTTTTTGCAGTTGTGCTGTCATTTCATTGCAGGAAGAAACCGAAAATATAATAATGACATACAGTTATGTATTTAATCTTCAACCCCCACTACTCACAGTTAGTCGTGATCCTAATTAATTAATCTCATCTGTTTAGAAGGAGTGCTTCCGAAATCCAAATTTTCTTCCGGATGATCATATATCTATATAATATGATCCATCAAATTAATTTACTTTTCTTCTATTTGAGGACTGTCACTTGGGTGGTCATTGGTAAGATCATCTAGTGATAATTTCATTCAGCCTTTTAATTTAATGGATAAGTTATCCATGAGAAATATATAGTTGTGATTATGAGTTAAGTACGCTTAGATGTTCACCTTAACAAGCTAAGTAAATTAGAAAAACTTCTGATCTTACATGTGGGAGACTGCCTGAAATATAGACATCGCGCGACCGGGGTGAAAAAATGAGAGGTAATGTGTGAGTGAACTAAGAAAGTATGGAGGCAGGACAGTAGTGTGAAGTGATGTGAAGTTATCTTAATCAATTCGGCGGCCGACAAGCCAGTCAGCGAACGGATATATAGTAAGGTTCATCCCCTTCTTGGACTTGTTGTGATTACTTAGCTTTGGCTGAAAAGGGGAAAAAATTCGGCAATTAATTCCTCTATTCATGAAGAGGCATCCATTGTAGCCCCATTTGTTCAGAGGAAAATACCCAACAGGATACATGACAGGTGCCTGCGAGGTTAACGAACCTTATTATTTCCTTTCCAAGAGATTCTAGTGGGAGGTATTGAGACTACCACTTCGAGACACTGGAGATATATTCCTCCTCCTAATCGTTAAGGTATATCGTAAATTTAGGCTTTACGAGAACCTGTGACGAATCCAGACTTGCCAACATTTGGGGGAGGGGATTTAAAACCATCAAAAATATGGGGGGAAAACTAATTTTCGCATTTTTTGCAAAGAAAATTTTAAAAAAACTAAAAAAAATGAAGGAACATTGGAATTGTGGGGGGCACTTGCCCCCCTCTGCATTCGTCACTGCGAGAACCGTTGTTTATTTTTCTGATGTTAGTTTAGAATCTCCCTTGATACATGTAGGATGTGAAATGTACAATTAAAGCATATATAGCTTTATATAGTTCATTTTTCAATCAGCATAATTAAACTGATGCTGTTAGCATGCATCGTACTCGATTTGTAAGTGAAAGTTGATAGGATACTTTGTTATTTTATATAATCCGAGACACCTGGCTTTCACTTGTTGCTTTCTCCATAATATAAGAACCTCGAGTGCAAAAGCTTTTTTTTTTTTTTCTTTTTAAGCTACTCATCAGATCTTTCGTTATGAAATCTAATATAGTCGCAGCTGGTCTTTGTATTTCAATCAATTTCTCTGCTGCTTTCCCTTTGTGGCGAGTATATGTATGCAAGAACCATATATGTATTTTTTTTTAATTGTAGTACAGAAATTTGAGTCAACTCACTCTATTAACTTGATAACCAGTGTTTTGATCGGTTTAATAATTTTTTTTATTTATAATAATCTCGTTTTATCACCGTTCAAATATGACTTTAATTATTAACCTTAAGAATTTTTCTGTAGCTTGTTATTTACATGCGTTGATGCTAAAGGGTGCAGTCCCCCAGTAGCTTTTACTTACTGTCCACTCGTGTTTGCTGAGATGTGTTAAAACTGACACGTCTAGTTAGTTAATTCTTAAGTTTGCTTCATTTTGTGCAGGCACGTTAAATTTATGATGAGATTCAGAGATGATCTAGTTCCATTTAATTATATGCAATATATATTATTTGTTTCAACTTTAGATTATTTGCAATATATATTATTTGCTTCAACTTTCGATTATTTGCACAGACGCTCACAAGCGCATGCAAATGAGTAACATACAATATTAAATTAAAATAATTTAAATACACACACACACAAGGAGACTGATGCCTCTGAATAGAGCCGAATATGGCTAGATTTCTTTTGCATTTTTTTGTTAATTTATATATATGTATATGTATGTATATATGGAGGGACACACACAGATATATATATATATATATATGTTGTGTGAATTATAGGGTTTAGTTCCTGATCAGAAGAAAAAAATTAATATTGTGGAACTCATCAGCCGGCCGACGGTCATGAAAAGTGAACTTCTGTACATTATTCTGTCTAAAACTTAAATACAATATATTTTTTAAATTCGTACGCATGCAATGACGCCTACCATTGTGTTGATAATTGGCTGTAGGCGGTTTAAATGAAAACACCTCTTGATCGATGGGGAAAACATAATGGTTAATAGAGTGAGTGAAGGATTTTTTTTATTGACTAGTCAGGGTAAACAAGTTTTCAATTTAAAAGTTTTCATTGTCAGGTAGGACGCATAACATATGTTTTCATTATTTTGGTGTGCTAACACAGAATTTCAATTTCCACTGTTATTTATAATTTAATATATTTGATTTTATCGATGCAAACCGTTTGCTTACACTAAAATAAGATTTTGGTGATTTCTGTTACAGAATTAAGGGAGAATTTCAGTAAAAGATTGGGGAAGAGAGTTAATTATTAGTGGGTCTCTAAAAAAATCTAAAACCTTGGTTCAATTCTCTAAAATTAAAGCGAAAATAAGGCCTAAATTTGGTTTAAAGATTTTACTTTAAAAGATGAAAATACTTTTAGTTTAAAGATTAAAAAAAGCATTCAATTTGCGTCTAATCATGGAAAAGGAGCGAATAAGGTTTTCGTTTTTCCGAAAAAAGAACAAGGCCTCCTCTCCATCTTCATCTTCATCAAGGTCTTCACTTTTATTTTTCCATCCCCATCTTCGGCCAGATTTTGGTTGATGTTTTCACTCTCATCTTTAGTGATTTCAACTTCCACTATTGAGGACCTGCACAAAGGTGCGAAAGCCGAGTCTTCTTCTCTCCAAATACACTCAATCACCAATATCTTACTTCCTTTTGATAATAAGTTTGTTCTCAATTTTTCGTCTATTGATGCAAACCATTCAGTATGGGGACTTTCTCTATTGTTGGACATTGTGGTGTTTTGTTTGGTTTGCATCTCGCAACTCATTTTTTCATCGTTTTGATGCTCGCAGAGGAAAAAAAAAAACTTGGTAAATAAAAGTTTAAGATTTTTCATTTTGCCTCTGCATTGTTATTTTTTCCTATTCATGGAACCATTTAAGATTAGTGATTTGTCCCTTTGTTATTGCATGCCTTCATTTTCTTATTGTTGCTTCTTCATTTTGTGTTTTGAAACCCTCACTTGATTTGGAAGAATGAAAAAGTTATGGTTGGTGAATGACAAATGGTATTAAAGATTTTAATGCTTGTTTATACTAATTTTACAAGCAACGTGTCTATCTATATGCTGGTAAAGTGTCAAAGTGGATGAAATATAGTAATCATAATTTACACTATTGGAGACCATACTTACAAGTACATCTATTAGATTAACAAGGACAATTACTGAATGAGTTGTTACAAACATGTAACAAGTGGAGTTGGATGATTAATTGATAAATGAAAAAATTATATTTTTATCTTTTTAATTTAGACTTTTAAATATTTATTTGTGACTAACTGAGTTTAATTAGATATTATTTGATCCTATTATCCAATCTTTAATTTTTAAGTTTTAACTATCTAAATCTTTGATTTTAAAATATAAATGATATCTTTGATATTTTTACACATTTTTTATTTTATTTATGCATATTTTTTGAATTGAATTTGAAAGATATTAATGAAGATTGTTTTGGATAGAAGAATATGAGCATACTAAAAAATTAAGTCAAGAATCAAATTTTTAAACTTTATTGGTATTTATTTTGAGTTATTTAGTATAGTTTTAAATTAGGTTATTTAGAATAGTTTTATTGTTTATTAAATTATTAATTTTTATATACAAAGAGTTAAAGACGCAAAAAGGGGACGGATGACTTCTTAATTGAAGGAGAGAAATAGAGATGGTGAGGCCGATTTTCTTTTTAGCTGCTGTGATTTACAAGTTCCAAACCCTGGGAAGCTAATTTTTTTAATATGATCAACAGATCATAATCCTAAACTTTAATTAAAATATTAAATATTTAAAAAATATTTTATTTTAGCTTTATTTTAATTTGCTCTTCTTTTCTCTACCTTTAAATTTTATATTCTAATTGCTATTGTTAATCAGAGTAGCTTTATTATGTGATTTTTGACTTATGAATTTTTCTGAGGCTTTGCATGCTATAATCAATTGATATAGCATTATAAGAGCAATTTAGCCTGACTTGAATGATTACTTATGCTTTGATTCTAGTACAGCTAATTTAGAACAATTGTTAAGTTGTAGGTTAAAAAAATTTCAATTACTTCATAACTTAATTTCTTGTGTAATCTTGAATGATAATTTAAAAAATATATAATAAAATAAAAATAATAAAGTTAAATGAAATTAATTTATTTTGTGGATGAGGAAGATTAAGTTTAGGTGATTGAATTGTGATTGAATGCTCTGCTTGTGCTTTAAAATTAATTTCATCATAAAAAAATCCTTCCATTATTTAGCTTTTCATAATCTTAATTTAAATAGTTAATCTATTGACTTTTAGAGAGACGACATATGTTGTGCTTTACTGAAAAATTTAATTTTTATTAACTTTAGTGCTATTCGATAATATTGTCAATTAACAAGTTGCGTAAGTGAATTTACAAGTAGTTTTTGTTTCTTGGTAATGAGCTGGATGTTGATTTTTGCAGGGCTATAAATTTGGTGGAGAAGAAAGAAGGACAAAGGAAAACAAGAAAAAAGGAAAGCACAAGTAATAGGATTCAAAAAACTCATAAAAGAATTTCCAAAAAAGAATAAAAGAAAGTTTAAGAGTATCGAAGCAGTTGTTCATGGAAGCTAGTGCAACATTCAAATGATTCAAGATCTACATCTACTTATTCACTATCAAACAACTAGATAGCATATGCCAAAAGAGCAACAATGATATAATTAGAAGACAATTTTATTTTGATGTTCTTCCTTCTATAATTGGAGATGCATGGATGTTATAAGCTTTAATGTTACAATCTTGAAAATGTAAATTAACAATTTACTGTAATGTATTTGTGCTCCTTTTAATATTTAAATTAGCTATTTTGATTAGTTTAATTGAGTATTTACCAAGTATTGGTATAGTTATTTTTTTTTTACCAAAAGCATTAGTATGGTTAACAAGTAACGTAAGGAAATTTACAAATAATATTAGATATTTTAAAATTGAAGTTAGTAAGTTAATAAGTCATTGATGGATTACATGATGGATATTGCACAAGTGGAATTTTAATCTTAATAAATAATGTGAGAGAATTTACAAGTTATATTGAACATTTTACTTATGAAAATTGTAATTTAATAAGTCGTGTTTGGATTTACATATGTTAGATATTGCACAAGTAACATTATGGACTAAACAAACAATGTAAGAAAACTTATAGGTCACAGTAGACATTTTACCTATAAAGTTGGTCATTTAACAAGTTATTTTTGGATTTACAAATGTCAGATATTGTATGAATAATAATATTTTGAAGTTAACAAGTAATATTAGATATTTTACAAATGACATTAATACTTTAACAAGTCATATATGCATTACATGGACTAGATATTTAACAAATAACATTATGTACTTAACAAGAAATGTAAAAAAAAAAACTACAAGTAATATTAGACATTTTACTTAAAATGTTATGCATGGATTTACACAAAATGAATATTGCATAAGTGACATCCCAAACTTAACAAGTAATGTAAAAAAAACTTATAAATCACATTAGGTATTTTACCTGTGAAGTTAGTCATTTAGCAAATGATGCATGAATTTACATAAGTCAGTTATTTAACAAGTCACATTATGAACTTAATAAGCAATGTAAAGAAATTTACAAGTCATATTAAATTTTTTTTACTTTTGAAGTTTGTCATTTAATAAGCCACATTTAAATTTATACTAGTTAGGATCTGACAAGTAACATTCTAAATTTAATAAGCAACATAAAAAATTTATAAATTATATTAAATATTTTACTCGTGTAGGTAATCATTTAACAAACTATGTTTGAATTTTGTGTAGGAATACTTGACCTCAAATCATCAACTATAATGGACCAACTTAGTGTGTTTCTCTTCTTGTGGGTTACAACCAAGTTGTCATGCCAACTTATACCTCATTAAAGTGTTAAGTTTAATTACTTTATTAGTACTGGATATAAATTTACAACTATAACTACCAAATTTGTAATAAAATATTAACGTTTTTACAATATGAAATCCAATTATTTTGGATAGCACAACTTTAATATTATTAATGTGCAACACTTTTGTCTAGTCATTTACTTTGCAATTGTGATGTTGCAAAATAATTTAAATAAAAAAAATGCTCTTCATGTGAAATAATCCATTTCTTTAATACTTATTCTCTATAATATGAATGCATACCAATCCATGTTAATAGAATTGATAGGTGACATAATATTTTTGTTAATATATTCAAGCAAGTCATTGTATAACAAGATAACTTGAAATTATAATCAAAATCACTTTACATGTCTATGAACCCTTCTGCATTTTTATATCATAACTTGATACCAATAGTGTATATAAAGAGATTGACAAATAAGAATAACAATTTGACAAGTGATATATCATAATTAATATGTTCATGTACTAGTGGGAATAAATTTACATTAATAACAACAATCATTAAGGCAATAACAACTCCACATTATTGTATTTACAAGTATAGTTACATTATTAACAATTAATTTCAAATCATTCACAAACCATGACAAGCACTAGTATAAGAGATATCTTCATGGATCTACTAATATGAACATGAAGTTGACTCATTTTTTATCTGATAGAAGATTAAAATGAAACTACAACATGCCAATTTAAAGACGTATTCCTCGTTTGATTTAATGGGGTGATCGACCTTCATAAGCCATAATTTTGCTTTCTCTATGCACCATTCTAGCACATTCATGCACACAACATAGATTCATATATCCATGATTACATGTTCAACTCACTCCACATGTCAAATATCATATTGTATCAATTTTACAATGACAAACCATTAACTCAAAATCTTTACTCATTATATGCAAACATATATAAAGTTCTCCATTTTTCAGAAAGCATTTCTTACCAATTCATCATTTCATCATAATTTCAAATATGTCAAATTTGCATCAAGAGTTTAAAAATATCAATCACGTTTTAAATCAACCAATTCAATAATTAATCAATTAATATTCAACTATATAAACTAAATTTTCCTCAATTACATCAAACCTTTGAGAGGTTAAAGGTTTGCTCCTCACGACAATCACTTCTCAAGCTTCCCACAAGCTTGAATAGTGCCAATTTGAACCATACTACAATCATAACACAAGGATATTATCATTATTCCACTGGTAACAAATTACAATATCATAACTTTATATTCTCTATTCAATCAATCACATAATTCACTACCCATTCCTACCTAATGAGTTTTTTAGGTTCTCGTGGCTCACATTATAGCTATTGAGTCATCTAACCACTATTAATGAGTATCAAACTCTCCCAACAACCATATTAATTGCAAAAATTTGCTTGAAAATACCTCCTCCCAACTAACTCTTGACAAAATCATCAATGTCGGGTTTGAATACTCTAAACCACTCTCAATATATTCATTTTAGCGAATGGCTTTAGACCTATAACTCTTATGGACCGAAACTCAATCTTTCAACTCAAACTATAACTTAAATCCTCATAAATATAAGAGTAGAAGGAAGAAATGAAGCTCATTATACTGACCTTAAGTATTGGGAAGCCTTAAAATGTCTTCAAGGGTCCCAATGTACATGCCCTAGTAGAGCCAAGTCATGCTCTTATGTTTTCTCCTTCCTATTCTTTTGGTCTCTCACGCAGACTGCAAATTGATAAAGTCAAATTTTTTGCCATGCTCAACGGCACACTCAGCCTCTCATTATGGCACATGTAACAGCCCTCTTTAGGATCTCACCATCACCCGAGGCACTGGACACTCTCCCCCCAGGCTCCACAACAGGACAACCCCACCCCTTATGGTGAGCATCAGGAGACAAAGGTTGACTCAATGGTACTAGGTTCAACCTCAACTTTGTTATGTAGGAGAAGTTGGAGGATTGAACCTGGGGAGGCTTTCCGTAAGGGGAATAATCCTGCAAACTACTGCGGGGAAGCGTTTGTCTCCTGGTGCTCATCGTAAGGGGTGAGGTCACCCTGTTGTGGGGCCTGGGGGGAGAGTGTCTAGCGCCTCGGGTGACGGTGAGATCCCGAGGAGGGCTGTTATAGCACATGACACAGAGAGGCCCAATCACATTAAGTTTGTCTTTGTGTGCCGTGGTGGATTGTCTACACGTTATGGCATGTGGCATAAAGATCATTTCTTCATCTTTTCCACTTCTTTCCTTGCTCAAATAGCCCGACTTCACTTCAGACCTGTATCTGTGGTTGAAATCACAATTAATTATATTTATTAAACCCTTCTAGTCAATACACTAATAATACTCATTAAGTTAATTAATCATGCTTAATTTTTTTGGATGTTACAATAGTGATTTCGTGTCTCGTCTTATTACGAACTCCTTTCTTATCTCATCTTGCAAAGTCCTATCTCGATTGTTTTTAGGCCGGGATAAAATTTGTCCCGATATGATCGAAATGATATCAACTCAATTGGAACAGATACAAGCTAAATACCTATACTTTTAAGCGACAATAGTATCATGTAGTGAGAGTCCAAGACTTTGGTTTCAAACAAGCAACAAGTCGCATAATGATTAATTAGACGAAAATTACTACTCTCGTCTTCTTTTTATTAATCACTAAAAAATTTTACTGGCTCTTTACATAAGTTTTTTTTTTTCATAATCTTTATTGCACAATTCTAAAAACAGTTTTCTATATGTTTTTTTACCAACTCCTTCCCCATGAAAGGAAACACACACCCTTCATAGCTTCTCTGGGCTCGAACCCACGTTCTGTATAAAGCAGGTGGACAGTAGTGCCAAAAAGGTGCAATATGTTTTTTTTTTTAAAAAAAAAACCCTCCACTCTTTAAAAATGGGAAGTAAATTTTTGTTAAGATAATATTATTGTTTTAATTAACTTATTTTAGTTTTGGTAAGCTAACTAGAAACGACATTTAAAAATGGTAGAAGAAGAATTTCTCTTCGTTCATATTTATAGATACAAAAAAATATTTATTTTAATTTTATTTAAAAGATACATGAATAATTATTGTATCCATCTTTGTTTTTTTTATATTCTTATCAAATGTTAAGAATGTTATCAAATGTTATAGTATTTTAATTTCGTAAAAAAATAGTTTTTTGAAAGTGCTAGTTTGGATATTATATTCATTTTTTAATATTATATTTACTAAAATATCAATTTATAAAGATTACAAAAAATTTAATATTAAATCTAGATTATTCAAGGTATGTATATAAATTTTAAAAACTTTTAATATTTAATTGTACCATCTAGATAAAATCTGTATATAAAATAGATTTATTAAAAAATTTTTAAAAATAAAAACAAAAAATAAAAATTTTAAATCTAGATTGTTTATGCTAAAATCTAACTGTCCAGATTTCATGACCGTAGTAAACGCCAAGAAAACCAGTCCCCACCGAAGGTTAGGTGCTAAACCATAACATTGGCTCCGCAGAGGACTCTGGATCATTGACGAGGAGGAACTTGATTAAATTCAAAATGCGTCTCATAAATGCGACGTGGGAGATACTGGCAGCCTCAATTAATTAACCAAACTGTCTCCCTGAGTTGCCACTATTACTAGTTAAAAAAAACGTCATTCCATTCGATATGAGCGCGATGGATGTGGCAGCCCTCGCTCTTCCATTTCTTGCGCCCCTCGCGGTTTATCGTATCAATTAAAATATTCAAAATTTGACTGTAGACATCTCCGTCTTTGGATGCTGCTGGGATTCTTCGATCCTTCATTGCTCACTGATCCAAACTGCACATCTCAGCGCAAACTCTGCTCTCTCAAGACTGTTTAGTAAACTACTGAACGGAGCGAACATGCAAGAACCGGGTAAAGAGTGAGAGTAAAGCTGCAGAAAGGTTTGGGTTCCCCATAAGTGCGTGATTAGGGCTAGTGACTGCCATTTCTGAAGGAAAGGAAAGGTCCCCGTCCCTCCACTGCGCCCCTGAACTTTCCCCCACGTTATCTACAGTAATTCCCAGATCCAAGGACTGGCATGTTAAATATTTAGAGTTAAATTAATGAACCAGAATCCCTTCACAAATATTTCCACCAACCATCATCAATATCAATATAAAAATAATATAAAAAATAAAAATATATAAAATTTTAAATCTATTTTTATATAATAAATTTAAAAAGTAATATTATATTATTATTTTTCTCATAAAAAGTAATTTTAAAAATTATTTTTAAATATTATTTAAAAAAACGCACTGTAACTTATAAATAAAATTAAATAAATATTTTAAAATATAATTTATAAATGGAACTGTAAGGAATACTCTTCTGTATTTTTTATAAATTATTTATATCAATTTTATCAATATTAATATAAAAAATAAAAAATAAAAATAATTAGAATTTTAAATATATTCTCAGATAATAAATTTAAAAGGTTATGTTATGATTATTTTTTTTATAAAAGTAATTATATTATAATTTATAAATAAGAACAAATATTTATAAACGAGACCAAGTACTGCTAATTCAAGGCGAGTGATTTTACTCAACACTATTCGGATTTGTCAGTTCCTCCGCACCTTTACTGTCCCCGTAAGTCAAGTCGTTAAAAACTTAGAATATCTTCCTTTGCCCTTGGTCAGCCGGGACGTCCAGTTATTATTATTATTATTTTGGCTCGGGATTATAACAATGGAAGGCCTGTCCTGTTTACCCTTTCCTAAAATTATGATGAATGATGCTCATAAAAATTAAAAGATATTATAAGTATACAAGTTGTAATTAAAACTAATAATAAATTAAGGTAATTCTTTAAAGAATTAATTAAAATGACAATTAAGTATTCAATTTTTTAAATTTATTTATGTTAAGCTAATAAAAGTTAAGGTTGATTTTAAAACAATTAAAATAAAAATATTAAAAATGATCAATTAAAATAACTATCAATCCACGAATAAGTTAAAATCAATCAAGAGAATACTGTTCTAAAATTCTAATCCCCTATTTGCTTTTTAAAACTCAATTTTGATAGTTAAAGAATCTAAATTAATTCAAAGTATTTTTTGATTATTAAGGATCCTAATTAATTTAAATAGAGCAAAATATTAATTTAATTAATTAATTGTATTAGAGATCCTAACCCATGAGGATTACTTAAATCCATTAGATACATTCATGTTCTAATGACAAATTAGCTAAACTAATCTTAAGTTTTCAAGGTGCAATTTGAGTTTCTTCCTTCAAGGTTCAATCCAAATGCTTAAATCTCACATAGTGGTGGCCAATCGTTAAACAAGAACAAGATAGCTTAACAACAAACAATCAAAACTTTATTTTTCAATAACTAAACGGTAAATCAAAGGTTATTTACATAAATAGGTTCATAATTTTTTAGAACAAAAGATTTAACTACACATAGCTGATATGAAAACTGCAACGGCAAAGAAAATGTTTGAGTCAATCAACATGGGAAAAAAGGAGAAGAGAAAATATTGATAAAATAAGGTAAAATGAAGACTTGCTTTACTTCTTATTGATCCCAAATTTCAAGACTCTCCTTGCTTTCTTAAGGTTTTCTCCAATTGCAGCAACTGAAAGGTGCATCCTCCAACCTAGAAAAACGAGTTATGTAGAGTATTTTCACACATAAAATGAAATTGTGCTTTTTGCATTTTTCATTTGGTGTCGCAGCATCAGTGAGCAATTCTAAAAAAAATTATAACAATGCATAAGAACTTTTGCTTTTGTATTTTAAGATCAAAACTATCATTTTCTTGTCCTCTTTCTCTTTCCACTTTACTATTATCATGCCTCATCTATTTATAATTAATAATTATGAGTAAAATATTTGTTTACTTTAATTTTTATAATTTTAAATAATTTCTGTTTAAAAAAATATTACATTAAATTTACATGAGACATTTGGTTAATTTTTTTTTTATAAAAACAAAAATATTTTATTTTTTTTATATCGTTGACTCTCAAAATATAACAAAAGACATGTTAATTATAATACAAAATTGGAGTCATCAGTGAAAAGCAGTTCACGTATGCATCCTTCACGCGGATCACTTCCCGATCGAGCTACAGATCATTATTGCTGGTGATGAAAGAAACAAAGATCCTTCTTCGGGGCATCCATATTGCTAAAGGACGCGAACCTAACATTCCCGAGCTAGCTAGTTGATTCCATTCAATCATGCCTGCCAACCACTGTCTAATAATGGATCACACCATAGATAGATACTCATATCGGATGATTCTAGTGAGTAGTGTCTACAACCCACATTATCAGCTTCTGTAATTCCATATAACCCTGCTGGTCTCTCCGTCATGTATGCGTAGATACCGAGAACTCGGACAGGCCAATTCAGTTCGGCTGATCGTAGGGTGTGAATGGGCAGACACTGGCAACTGTTTCAGTCCCTCCCTGTTTAAAATGAAATTATTATTATTATTATTGAACAACAATGAAAGTGTACGATGATTGAGGGAAATTGAGGAAAGGAACGTCATTGCTCATTAATAATGGAGAGGTGGAAACGACAGGGCTGATTAAGACACGCACGCGCACAGACTGGGGCGGCCTATTGTCACATGACAGTTCTGCACCTCCACTCCATCACCATCCTCAATGTCCCTTTCACACCTACTCCTTCATTTTCACGTTTCTCTCATTGATTGGCCCAACCTGTCCTCCGCACTCGAGAATCAAGCCCTCATTTCAATAGTGCTCAGTTTTCTTTTTCTCCCCGGACGGTAGAAGCGGTCAAGTTTCACCGCTAATTAAAAAGAAAAAGAAAAAGAAAACTCATCTGACTTGAGTAGCACTTCCGGGTGGCAAATCACTCTTAACTTGATTTAGTGCTCATGATGTGAGAATTCATTACCTTTATATTGTTCAGATTTAATTTTTATGATTTAAATTTATAATTTTTTTAATAAATACTTTTTAAAATTTTATTTTTTTTGAAAAGTTAACAGTTAAGAAATTATATTAATTTTATATTCTGTATGTATTATTTTTTTTTAAAATAAAAGTGAAATGCTGTACATCCGAATCATCCAACAAATTAAATCTGAGCAGAGGATGAACTTTCAGTGCTCATCAGTGCTGAAACTGATTCCCAATTTCCACGAGGCTCACGAGCCAAGTGGCTTCTCAAACCCCCTTTCCCCCTTCTCCCTCTTAAAAATACGCTGACAGAATCAGAATGCTTCGGCTTCAGCCCATTGTGCCCCCCTCTACAACAAAAATGAAGTTTTCTGAACAGAATTTCTTATCTAATTTTTTTGAGGAATTGAAGGGCAGCCGAACCAAATTAGGAAGAAAATGGAGTGGTCTCTCTTTCTTTATCACATTTGCTGGTTTTGAAGTAATTTTGCTACTTTTGCTTTCCTCCAAATTCATTAACGGCGAGATAAACCCATGTCCGTGTACCGGCGGAAGTTTGGTCTTGCGTCCCGGGATGTTCATTAAAAAAAAAAAAAAACAACATCAAGGGTCACCGGGGACACATTATTGGCACTAGTTTTGAAGGGAATAAATAAGTGAGATTTTGCGAAACGGACAGGCTAACATGTAGAATCTGTATCACACCTATTGGATATTGGAACAGATGTGGCTCGGGGTCAGTCATTGAATTTGAATTACAGTTGTAAAAAAATAAATAAAAAGAAGAAGCCAAAATGGCAACACTCGATAGACGCCTAGGTGTCTCCGTACGAAAAAGTTTGATAGGACCTCATGCGGGTCCCTTTTTCACGCTCTCCCCCGCCTCCCTTCTCATTCTTCCCCGACCGAAATTAAATTCAAATCTTCTCGCAAAACAAAATAATAATAGTGATAATAATTAAAATCAAATCAACACGACCCAACCCAACAATCCCAGAGTACGGCATTCACCCTCATGTGTTTGGTTCGGGTTTTTAAAAGGGATCGTTTGGTTAAGAAATTTGGAAGGAGAGGATAGTTAAATAATCACTCACATTGCTTCCCTTTGAATTGAAGTTTTTTGAAGAGAAGCTGATTTCTTTAACTATTTTGTCTTTATTTAATTTTTAATATTATAAATATATTCATAATTTTAAAAAACTCTTCTTTATATTATATTATATTTCACTTTCAAACCTCAACTTACCTTATTTGATTTTTTTAAAAAAAGTTACATTTTATCTAATTTTATTATATATTTAGTTATTTATTTTTATAAAAAATTATTATCATTATAATTATTGATTTAAATTTTTTTACACATTGACAATATGATAGGATGATAGTGAATTTTTAAAATATCATACAATTTAAATTGACTTGTAAAATTATTTTTTACAAGAAAAAATTAAAAAATTTTTAAACTAACGTACAGAAATATAATGATAAATTAATTATTATCTTTAAAGTACGTCTTCGTTTTCCCCCTACTCCATGAAGTCTTTCGGTTTGTTTGATTTTTTCACTTTTACATTTCATTTTTTTTATAAAAATTAGAATCACCTCAAAACTATTTCCATTTTTTTATCTTACAAATACAACAAATACATCATGATCCAATTTGATTATTAAAAATAATTGAAATATAATAGACTAAAAAAATAAAAAACAAATATCAATTAAATCACCATTCCCCGTAAGCATGATAAAACTCAAATTAAATATAAAAAATATAAAAATCATCACACTATTTAAAAATATCTTGATCATAATTTTTAATTTTATAAATTAAATTATTTTTTTTATAAATATGATTCTTCAATCTCCCTCACACATGATGATAATCTTTTTTTTTTTTCATTTCATTAACCAGATGGGGCCAATATTATTTAATTAAATTTTAAATAAAATCTCACATACCAATAACTCATTAAATACACTCTATAACTTTACTTTTTTTAAAAAAATATAAATTTTTAAAAATACTTTTCATTTAACACACAATTGATAAAAGAATATTAAAAAAAAATATATGAGAAGAGTAATATCAAAAAAATATTATTAATAAAATTTTATTTTTATTACAGTGTCTTGTTTTAAAGTCAAATTTTTTTTAAAAAATTATATAATTTAAAATGGAGGGAGTAATAAAAATGGAGACCCCGAACCTGTGATGGTCGGTAGCCGCGCGCAACAAGATGGGGCAATGGTTGATGATTATTGAAGGCAGGCGGTGGTTGATGGAGGAAATGAATTTTTTAAATTTTAAAAACTGTTTTCCAATTAATATATAATAATTAAATTTCTTGCCTTTGTTTTTATGTCATTTTATTTTGTCTGCTCCATTGGGCCCCTCACGGTCTATTAAAACAAAAATGCATGGGCCTCTTTGACCCAGATAAGAATAATTTGGGAAGATCAGAGACGCTAACCCCTGTGCGAAAAAAATGATTCGGCCACTCGGTGACTCGGTCTGCTATGGTGTAAAATAAAAATAAGGTTATGCAACCCACAAAAAAAGGGAATCATTATACTACCAGACAAGAATCATGATTTCTGTTCTTCCGTTGAAGCATGTTTCGGAAGATTTTATTGTGTGGTAGAAGATTTGGATATCACGGAAGAATAGGTTTAGATTGACTACAAATATACGAGTAATTAAATTAGAGATTGAATGGAGTTGCTGACAAAAGATGTGGATTTCAGAGACAAACAAGCAAAGTTTACCTGTAAATTGCAATTACGTCTGCAGAGGGACGGCCACCGACTAGTTATGGAATTTTTAATGCATGCCCACCACCCCGCCATTGCCAAAATGTTCCAGCACTGTCTCCATCACCACAAAAGGAAAAACATTCACGACAAGTTTTAGTATCGCTCGGGTTCTTTGCCTGCATTTGCCGGTACTTTGTCTCCGCCGATCCCGTCATTCAAACACGTCGACCAAACCACCCTTCACAGCCTCTTCAGATCCCGACAGATTCAACTCAACTTCTTCTTCAACAACATTGGTCATTCCCAAAGCCTGGCATTCACTCGCACCCTCCTCCAATCCCCCGGCACCATCTTCTTCTCCGGCGTCGACAAGTTCGGTTTCGTCGCTCACAAGATCTCCCAGACTCTCGTCTCCCTAGGAATTCGATCCGCATTTCTCTATCCCGTGGACGCCCTGCATGGCGACATCGGCATTCTCACTGGTCAAGGTATCCTCGTCTTGTTCAGCAAGTCCGGCACCACCGAGGAGCTCATCAGGCTAGTGCCGAGTGCCAGAGCCAGAGGGGCTTATTTGATCTTTGTCACTTCCTTCGAGGGGAATCCGCTGGCGGGAATGTGCGATATGAACGTACATTTTCCGTTGGAGAGACAACTGTGCCCCTTTGATCTGGCGCCCGTGACTTCCGCCGCCATCCAGATGGTTTTTGGGGATACGGTGGCGATTTTGCCCATGTCTGCCAGAAATTTGAGCAAGGAACAGTATGCCAGCAATCATCCAGCCGGCAGGATTGGCAAGAGTCTTATCTTCAAGGTTGCCCTCATTCTTTCTTGCTCATGTTGTTTTATCTCAATTTTAGATTCTTACAGATGAAAACATATGATCATTCTTATGCTGCGTTGGTTATCTCGCGAAAGCTACTCTTTGTCCCAATGTGGCTTTTCATGTAGGCATGGGTTTGGCCTTGGTACATGGGAGCTTTGTATGGGCTGACAGGAACGGCATCCTATGCACATACATCCTTAAAAAAACTCTTGATGAGTTAGTCTTTAATACATGATTTTATCATACAACTTAATATATCCTGTGTCTTTCCTCTGCATTGGTCAACATGGGCTTTCTCCTCTTGCTTCCTTCTCTTTCATTTCCTATTTGTGCAGTGAGAGTTAAAGGCTTAAAGCACACTATAGTTCCTAGATGTGCGTGATGTTAGGGCATGTATGCATAGTTGCATAAACTTGTGGATGGCCTGGGGGAATGAGTAATAACATGTCAAACTCTGTGTGTGTGTGTGATATGGGCGCGCAGGTAAAAGATGTGATGAACAAGCAAAACGAGCTTCCCATTTGCAGGGTGGGTGATCTAATAATGGATCGGCTTGTGGTGCTGACGAGTAAAGGACTGCTTGTAATGGATGAACAACATCTGATTGGGACATTTACGGAAGGTGATCTTCGACGCACCCTCAAAGCTAGTGGGGAGGGCATCTACAAGTTCACCGTGGGATAAATGTGTTACAGGCAACCAGAGAGTCTCATTTTGATTTTTGATTCGCAGACATAAATTCTTGTTGGTGGGTGGTATGTGGATGGCAGGAATCCAAGATTGATTAGTCCAGACGAGATGGCTGGGGGGGGACATGACAAAGATGGAAGCGCCTCCATCACCTGTGCAGTTTTTGCCTGTCATATTGTCATCGTCAGATTGCATGGCTTGGCTTCGGCTGGCCTCTGAAGCTTGTAACTTCCAACCTGCTCAGTTACTTTTTTTTTTTTAAAAAAAAAACTTCTTGCCCCGTTCCTGGCGGGGTTCATGTAAATTCCTTGAAATTAGAAAGGATATGAATTATTAGATGGAAACTGAAATTGCTTGATCGACTCTTGTCAAGAACGTGGGCTTCTATTGGGATTCATCAGACTTGACATCTTACAAGGGGGAAAAATCATATCTACGGGCATGGCTTCGCAATGGAATCTTTGATCCTGTGAAGAAAATAAAATGCTACTTTCAAAGAATAAAACTTACAAGTTACAACTTAAATCGTGCATTCTAGTTTATAAAAGAATTTTGATCAATTTGATGGGAGCAGAAACGGCAGTAAACAAGAAGCAGAAAAACCAACAAATGTTTTTCTTATGGGCGTTAGCGAGTGAAGGAATTAGTGTTTGGTTCATCTCAATTTCTGATAGAACACGTAAGACTAGGCTACTTCGGAAGAAGGGAACGAGAGGCCCATGTACACCATCAACAAGTGAACAAAGACGATGTGCTGCACTTCATCTGAGGTCCTGAATCTGGTCATATGGATCCCAATTGCAGCCCAACCTACCGAGAAAGAACTCCTTGAGTAGCATTATTGTTTGCTCAAGCAGGAATATACTTGTTTCGTTCAAAAAAAAAAAAAGTAGGAATATACTTGTACTTCCGGATGCGATCCAGAGCCTCAACTGAATTAAGTGTTTGACAGGGTTCCCCAATTTTTGAGGGAGTTAGTGCAACAAGAGTGTTTGGAATTTAAATCCCCAATCGTTGTCTAATTTACTACTGTAATATGGTCTTTGCCCTCGTTTCTACAAGAAGAAAAGTCATTGATTAATTATTTAACATTGGAGGTTGTGATATTATGCAATTGTGCATTACAAGACACGTGCACCTGCTGTTGATTTTGCAGTGTAAACGGATATATATGTGTGTGTGTAAACTGAAAGGGAAGCACCTGAAGAAAACGCGGAGACTGTAGCATAGATCGTTGCGTTGGGCCGTTTTCTTTGTGTGGAGTTGGTAGATGTTGTGGAGATGCAAGTTGCGTTAGAAAAAGCAAGCATCCCTTGCACCGTTTTGTCCGTGTTTTTATTAAAAAAAAAAAAAAAAGCAAGCATCACTGCCCGGTTGCCCACTAACTGCAGGACGTCACATTGGTTGGATTCCTTTCCCACAATTGACTCGTCCAATGCTCTAATCTAATCTAACCAGTAACTAGAGCCGTTCGCATTCCTTGCTCTCTTGATGCTCGTGATCAAAGTTGTTAGACTTATAAATTTAAATAAATTCTAAGGATATAAATTTAAAATATAAACTCAAATCGTAAACTCATAAGAATTTATTTTTATTAATAAATAATTTTTAAAAATATATGATTAAATAACTAAGATATAAAATATAATCACAATTTAATTTAAATATATTTTAAATATAAATTATTGAAATTAAATCTCTCTACATTTATAGTCAACATAAAAATTTCAAAATAGAGCAATCTATTTTGTATATTTTTTGTTTTCTTTTTTCTTTTTTAGTTTTATTCTTTATTAAACTGGATCCTATCATTCCTGTAAATCAAGTTTTACATAATACATACCTATCTTGTTTAACGAGTTTATAAGTAAAATGACACAATTTTATAACTTAAAATGTAAAAAGGGCAAAATGTAGAGTCAATTTATAAATTTAACAGAATTTTATCTAGTTTGAATTTATAAATAAATTAATATAATTTTATCAATTAAAAATGTAAAAATAATAAATTTATAAAGTCAACTTAAAAATAATAAAACAATGCTCGTGACCATATGTAATAGATCACTCCCAAGCCCTCCTGTTTGTTTCCATACTTTAGATCCCACGAATGCTCTATCCCACTGCTCACACTCAGACCTCGGCAAAGGTTTCAGTTAGATTGATATGTATGTTGTTAACTCACATGCGCAGACATCTAAGCACGATATGTTAAAAATTGTTTTTGGCTCAATAAATCAAGAGGTTTTCAAGTTTCTTTTATAGAATGTTTTTTTTTTTTTTTAAGTTGAATAAATGGAATTACTACATTTATTGCCTTTCAACGGTAAAGTCCAGCCATCCAGGTTTCACATATTAGGCCTGTGGGCCCTTTTCTTTATTCAAAGCCCGTCATTGTAACAGTACCTCAGCTATTTTCCCTAGCGATTCAACTGGGGCGGGGGTGATTTCATATTCAAGGACTTGGGAAGCATATTTATCACAAAAACAGGATCAAAGAATTTTAAAATTGATGTGCAGGACCAAAAGATCAAATACAATTAAATTTTATGATGAAAAGATAAAAACACCCTCATGTATTTTTTTGGGGCTAAATTATATATTTTATTTTTTAATTTTACACAATATTTTATTTTAATATCCTAACTTTATAAAATATTTTTTAGTTCTTTAACCTTAACACTGTTAATTTTATTTATTCTAACAAATTATTACATTAAACTTTTAATATTGATCAAATGATTTTGAATGTTAACATATTAAGTTTAATATTTTTAAAATAATAATAATTGACATAAAAAATAATTATTTGAACTTAATAATGTTAAAATTAGAAGATTTAAAAAATATTTTATAAAGTTAAAATATCAAATTAAAACTTTATATAAAATTAAAAAATTAAAAATATATTTTAGTCATTCTTTTAACAAATCACCCCCATTGTCATTGGAAACACTACCAACAATTGCCGACCATGAGACCAGTTTGAACCCATAAATTAATTTTTGTTGTCAAGAGGGTTTGAACCCATAGCTCCTTAATCATCAAACAAATTGGCAACTACTAGGCTACCAATACTTTTAAATTATATAAAATACAATATTATATATATTATTAACTTTGTTTTCACTTCTCAAGCTAATATTTGTCAAGAACTTATTGGTCACATGTCATTTCTTAAATACTTGCTTCTTCAATTACTAACGGGGTTCGCAAAAAAAAATTCATACACACCTGTTTTTATAAATGTTTACTTATTTTTATTATTAAAATTTTCTTTGTCAAAATTTTATTTGAATTTATTATTTTACTAAAATTTAATCTTCAAATTATTAAGGGAAATTGTCAAAGTTAGCAATGGAATTTGTTGTTTAACAAATTAAAGGAAATTATCAAAGTTAGTAACAGGATTTATAGTCTAACAAATATTTACTTATCAAATTACTAATTATACTTGTTAAAAATTACTGTGCATTTTCTAATAATTTTTTATTTATTCTTACTATTAAAAGTTCACTTTTCAAAAGCTATAGCATACAGCAGACTGGGACGAGTCCAAGAAAAGTAGGGCAGTCTGGGTATAGTATTTTTAAAATTGTTTTTTATTTGTATTTAAAAAAAACAATTGTTCTTTTTTAAGTCAAGAAAAATAATAAAAAATGATAATAAAATCTTGTCAAATTATATAAATGATAATTTAATTTCTTAAAATGTCATATTTCAATAAAATTTTTAAGAACTTTTTTGTCACTAACTTTTCTAGTGAAAAGATAATTTTATCTTAATCGAAAATATCAAACTCTAATAATAATTTTTATTTTGTAAATCATAAGAATTAAACAATAAATCATAACTTGTTCATTGGAATTTTTATTATTGAAAAACAAACTCAAATAATAACTTTTGCTTAATGAATAATAATTTTTATTTTGTAAATTATAAGAATTGAACAAGAAATCATAACTTGTTAATTGTAATTTTTATTATTGAAAAAAAACTTCAATAATTATTTTTGCTTAATGAATAACAACTTTTATTTTGTTAATCGTAAGAATTAAATAAAAAATTATAATTTACCAAATATAATTTCTATTATTAAAAAATAAATTTTTAAAATAATAAATTTCATTCAACTTTTATTTAAAGAATCACAATTTTTTTAAAAAAATCATAAGAATTGAATAAGAAATTATAAATTATCAATAAGAGTAAAATAATCTTTTCAATTTAAAATTTATGGATAAAAAGATTTTAAAATTTTTATTAAAATTATGAAGAGATTAAATTATTAGTCATTTAATTTAAAAAAATTTTATTATTATCTTTTTAAAAGTAATTGTTTAGGTCGTCGTTTTCTATTAGCATTTGCTATTGCCAACCATCAACCCCCACCATCATAAACCGTCGCTGACCACTGCTGACCACGGCCAATTGCCGCCAACCCCAAGCAGCTAGTGTTTAGTATCGTCTATTGGTGTTCTTAAAACCTGCTTTCAAAGTAATTTTTTTTTTTGGGTTGAATTATTTATTTACCGGCCAATATTTCTGAAGCGAAAAAAAAATTATTTTTATCTTACTATTTTTTATGGAAAAAAATGAACCATATATTGTAAAAAAGTTCTAAACGCTAAATTAAATATTTTAAAATTCATGCGTTTCTTCCTTCCAAATCCTTGCTTAGTTTGGATGGATGAAAAAGTACGAGAAAAATAAAAATGAGAGATAGTACAAGACAAAACTTTAAAAAAAAAATAATAAGTTTTATTATTTTTGAGAGTTTTCCCTTTTAATATTATTTCTTCTCTATTTTTCACTCAATCAAACTAGGGGTTAATAAGTATGTGTGGGGTTGTGGGCATTTTGGAATCCTTGGTTTGGCCAAATACCTCCGAAATATGGAAAATATTAAGCGGTAACAGGGAAACACACAGCACTGATAATTTGGAAGAGATATGAGACCGGAATATGGAGTCTCTGAGAGTTTGAAATTAGCTGTAACAATTTTTTAAAAGATACTAATGGATGGGATGTGCATGTAATCATATCAGAAACATTAAACTAGGGTTCCTAAGTTGTCGGCTGATATGGTTTAAGCATAAAGAATGATGTCCCACGCACGCGTCTTGTAACTTGTTCGTCGATCAACAATTGAAAGCAGCGATGAAACAGCTGCCATCCATCCCTGCAACCATAAAAGCTTCTTTGCTGCAATAAAATAATTGCCAAGAGAAAGAGAGATACTCTGAGAGGCAAAAGCAAAAAGCGACAAATCAATAAATGTGTCTTTAGGAACCAAACCAAACAATTTCTCTTAATTGGGTTGGACGATTCCCCCAATACTCCACATGTAGAAAAAGCATTCCACATGATTATCACTTCCAGTGGATTGCAGCTGCACAACTAAAGGTCAAAATGTAAATATGCTCCCCACACTTTTCATGCTATTTCTTTCTTCCTGATATTATTATATTCCATGCATGCCCTTAGCTTTATTACTTACCCAATCAAACACAATCCCCCGATCCAATTAATTCCTTTCTTCTCTGTCATGTGCACATTAATACAATATAATTACGTTTAGATTCTGATTCACACGCCCCTGCCCCCCCGATCCTTCCATAGCTAGACCAGACCAGACACGAAGCTTTATTAATTGTGGATCCAGGCTGGGTTGCCATGCCGTGTGTATTGATTCCAAACGTGACAATTAAATTAATTACTTGTTAAAAAGAATGAAAAGAAAACAATGAGCATGTTTCTGATACTGATCAGATAGTGAACAAATTAATTGTACATGAATTAAAAGGACTGTCCCAATGGATGCTAATGGGATAATTATAACTAAATTACATTAAAGGAAGGGGGGAAAAATCTCAAAACGACCTCATACGCTAAGAACTTGGACAGTATATGCCACAACCTTAAAACATCTTTGGAAGTTCAAGCGAAGCACTTGACTCCTCTCAAAGACAAACTCCACATATGTGCATTTTTTTTTCACAGATCTGCAATTTTTGGTAATTTGGGTGATATGAACCATAGATATACACATGCACATTTTTCTTATAACAAAACCATACTGTCATTATCAACATCGAATCTCATTCCGTCCAAGTTTGAGGCCACGTCATTGTGGTGGATGCTGTTTTCTTCCAGATCCATGTCCCATAAGAATCCATCGTCATATCCAACATGATCTCCTTTTGGAATACTGTGAGAGACAGTACTAATGTTTGTTCCCCGAGAAAACTGAAGGAGATTCATGAGAGAGCTGTTCTGGTTCTGGTATTGGTAATCATGGGGTGGAATGGAGGTGAAAGTGGTGAAGCCAGGAGGCACAGTTTGATTGGTCGGAGATGAAGGCAAAGTAAAGGAAGGGGCAGTCTCAAACATGTCTTGCGGGCTGAATTTGGCAGTGTTGTCTGCTCTGCTTTTGTAAAATACTCTACACAAAACCCAGTCCTCCTGTGTAATCAACACAAGTTTGACCTGATTAGCAAGAATTAATGTGAACTCACATGCTATGCGCTTGAATTTAATTAATCAAGCGTTATCCTCACTCCAATATAGTAATTATTCCCTGGCTGATAAACAGGAATTAGACAGCCCTCGCATCTATTTTATTTCCATGCCTCTCGCTGACACATGGAAGCAACATAGTACAAGTTTGATCGAACAAAATGTGAATAATTGAAGCATCAGTGTTTGTTATTACACCATTCGTCGACATCGAATCCGTGGAGAAAATCAATCATCAAATCATATATATAGTGATAGGAGGTCTGATAATTTAAGTACCTATGACCTCTTCTCAAAAAAGTAATTAATCTGCAAACTAAAAATTGTTGATTGTGGGCTAATAGCTATGGTTAGGCATAGTAATGATAGGGGGTTTGAAAAAGGAAGAAGTGAGAATGAAACCTTGGGGGGCATGTGTGGGGTCTCCAAGCGGAATTCATGCATGATCCAACCAGTCTTCATGCCATTGGGGGCTCTGTTCCTGTAGAACACCAGCGTCTTCCTCATCCCTACAACCTCGCGTGTCATTGGGTCCAGCACGGTCCTATCCTTCCCTGTCGCCTTCCAATACCCAGACGTCGTCGCCCTATTTGTCCGGAATCCCGTGGCGTATTTACGGTCACGGAAGCTGAAGAAGTACCATTCGTTCGTGTTCAGCTTTGCCACCTCTACGTAAATCACCCACCCACGCGTGATTAGTCAGATTTTTGAACCGCATAATTAAACACCACAAATAATACAAGCACATAAGATCAAATATATATATATATATATATTAACCAACGAAATGTCTTTGATTGGTTGAAGTTGCCATGAGATAGGAACAGTGCGCAACACATCATTCAGACTTCATACAATTTTCGTAACCCAAATACTTGTTAGGTACATGAGACGTTGAGAATATATAGATCATGCTTTAACAGGAAAAAAAATATAACTATGTATGGGAAAAATCAACTAAATAGTCTCAAGCTATACATATATGCGCAATTTTCAAGTCCCCAGTAAATAAATAAATGCAAAAGGTGATGGAGACTATGTTGTTAGCTAGAAAGCTTCGAGAAGTTTGCCATATACTTATAATTACGTAACACGTCTTCCTTCGTTTTTACCATTTTTACAAAGCTTTCCATGCATTATGCTGCGTAAGAAGTCCAAGAACTAGTTTAGTCAAGAAAGATCAGGATTTCATTTTATGTGTATTGAAATATTCTCCTTTCTAATTTAAAGGGCATATATATGATTGCTAATTATGCATATAGG
The DNA here is from genome assembly GCF_029017545.1 of Prosopis cineraria. Classification (NCBI taxonomy): domain Eukaryota; kingdom Viridiplantae; phylum Streptophyta; class Magnoliopsida; order Fabales; family Fabaceae; genus Prosopis; species Prosopis cineraria. Next base: position 12,425 of record NW_026556049.1, on the reverse strand, counting down.
AATGTTTAAGTAGTCAATCTCACCTAGATAGGGAGTCATAATTCCCAATAGAAAGGTAACTTAGAATATGCACTATGTTCCATGATGAAATCTAAGGAAGTGTCACACTAAAAAAGGGGAGAAAAATTTAGGAGGTGCTGTGTAGAAGTGTAAAATGATATTCAAAGATTAAAGGTAAAATTGAGTGCTATATTGAACCACAGGCGACGTACTTACGGACTATAGCGTTGCCTTTAATTATATGCAGAAATAATATTTTTTACCATAATTAGTTATTGGAAGGAGAATAATTTCTGACGCTGCTCCAATAATTGGTAAATGATCAAGTTGAAACAGTAATTGTACACAGAAATACGATAAAGTGTATGGAGCAGGGAAGGCAGGGGATATGATCAGGTGCGTGTGCTATATGGACCCTAATATAGTTTGGTGTGCTAAAATAACAGTTATGGCATGTGCGAAGAACCAACAATACAATGAAATGGAGACCCTATATATTAATGGCACATGACAAGCTCCCATCTAAATACAAATTAAAATGCATTTGTTTTCATACTTAATATCAATAATTAAGTTTTTTTTTTTTTTTGTGTTCGGGGGGAGGCCGTATCCGCTAATTGGGGCTTCATTTTCCACCGCCATCTTCATATTTGAATATCCAGAATATAGAACATATGCTTTAACTGAAGAAAATAGTCCGAATTATTAAAACAACGGGCCGTGATCAGGAAGAATAACAGTAAAATAAACTCGGTGGTGATGAGATTGCAGCACAGTCCAGCTCCATACAAGATGCATATACATACTAGAAGCATAAAACTATAATTAAAGATCAGAGAGATTCATATATTTATTTGAAACAATTCATAAAGGAGTTGGCATGCATTTCATTCTTTGCCCATTAAAGCACTGAGTAAACTACAGACACGCACAAGATTCCTCCGCCCTCTCCCCCCCCCCCCCGCTGTCATTCTTCTTAATCCTCTCTCCTGGAAAGAAATTTGTCTGCTTGCATGTAATAGCGGATTATATTTGACAGACGTGCATTTGCATGTCTTCCTGTTATGGAATTTTAATTAATTGTTCTGCCTCCTTTGGTTGGAGACCATCATATCTGAATTAAATTCCATAACATTAAATTACTATCTGGTTCATCATGACACGACCGGGATCACAGTTCAAACCTTTTCCCTCAAGTGACGCACGCGATGCTCTTAAAAGAATACAGAAGAGATCACAGGCAAACAGAGAATATATATATATATATATATTCAAGAACAAAATTGAATTATATAAGATCACAATTAAGAAGGAAGACGAGGAGAGACAAAGAGAGGTATCTATATGAGAAGATATATATGTACCTGGAAGCTGCCATGGCTCGCATGTATGCAAGTCGATTTCGACCAAAGTACCCTTGAGAATTTCCTCATTGGTGATCTTCTTGTACAGGTAATGACAAACCAACTCCTCGTCGCTCGGATAGAAACGAAACCCAGGAGGGAGTGAAGCCCCTATGTCTCTCAGACCCATTAATTATTTTGCTTTTTAAACACAGAGAGAGAAGAGAGAGAGCAGGATATATGATCTATAAAAGAAGCTTTGAGAAATAACACTAGTTGCTCCGGGTATTTGAAATATATAATATGGGGTAGAGGCAGCGAGGTTGGTACTGCGTATATATATGCATATTTAGTTAGGAAGATGTGAGGGACTTTACCATTTAGAAATTATTAATATTCCAGCAGGGCCATGCTAGCTTGTGTAACTGAGGTTAGTTATAGTGGGAAGTCTCAAGAAAAACCAAACCTGCAAGATATCTCTGTACCTATTAGGGGTCCAACACATTTGGTATGCTCATCATTCACATGCGACAAAAACCTCTCGAGCATAATTCCGAGAGAAACCCTCCAAAATATTCCTTTTTTTATTTGTATTATTATTAAAGTTATCCCCCACCCTCCTATTTTTCTTGTGCCAGAGGAGAAGCTTTTAATTATTTAACGGTGTGGTTAATTAATTACAAACAATATCTTATTGTGCAGCTAGCATATCACGGACGCTCATAGAATATCCACCGATATTTATTTAATATTACCATAATGTAGTGGAAATAAATATAACCTGTATAGATGGCCCGATATTCGTTATCTTAATTCCTTTTATTTAATTCTTTAATTTATTGTTTAGAAAATTAGGGGACTCTGATTCAAACTGTCAAGCTTGTTGTCTAGGACTAACTAGTCCAACACTTTCCTGGTTTAATTAGCTTTATTCCATTGAAGATTTGTAGGTCTCACCGCCTTAAGGTAGCTTATATATGAAGCTTCCACATGCCAAGATCTAAATCTAAATTTCAATTTTTTTCTATGCTGTCTCTGACACCTTTTGTATTTTCCATCTTTGTCTGTGACTCTGAGTGAGAAAAAGAATAAAAAAAAAATCCCCTGAATTATAAAAGACGGTGATTCTGTTTGTTAGGTTATCCATCAGCAAACATCTAAAATCCAAAAGCGTCGCAAATAAAAAGGCTTGGAATTTTTTGTTAATATAAACTATAACATAATGCAGCATCAGTTAATTAAAACAAAAAAAAATTTATATGAAAAACTAAGGATCCACCAAAAGATATACACCCAACACACATGCATGATTTCGAGTTAAAAGAGCAGTGCCAAAGATTCAATTGAGAAGCATATGATGCATCTGCAGATCCCAGAACATGGATGTGGTCACGATCCTAAGAAAAACAAGAAAATAATTCAAGTTGATAGCAGGATATATTGAATTTAATGCCAATCATGAAGTTGAACAAGTCCCATCTGTTTCATTTTCCATTGCGGAATGATATAGATTGGAAGAACGCAACTCTTAGGGCAGCCAGCTTGTCCTTGATCTGGGGTCCCCTGATGATGAAACACCCGAGGCCCATTTAAATTTTGTCTACACTTATCTCAGAAATAAATGTTATTTCCCACTCTATGATTTTCTTTCCTCTCGTTTCTGCTGTGGATGCCGGTCAGGAAAGAAGTATACAAGATAAGCAATAATAGTGTAAATGAGGACAAATATAATATTTGTCCCAACATGCATATATATCATGAAAATAAATCACAATAATTTGGAGGGTGTATTATGTGTGTGTGGACGATGATGACCACACTGGGGTCTCATCGTCACCAGAATTATATTATATCGGGTTCTATCATTTCATTTATCATAGAAAGCTTACTAGGCTCTGCTATAGATAGGGTAATAATAGAGCTCCAGGTTCACTATTTATGTGAGCGTGACAAGAGGGAGAAAAACTTAGTATCTTACATTAATGTGAATAAAAATAAAAGAACTAATGAACACGAAGCGAGGACGTATCGGGATTACTTGTGAGGTTGGTCACTCGGCCCATTCGGATGACGTGTCTCTTTCACCACTGTAAAGAAAGGGTCCCATTATAGTGAGTTATGTGGCACCAGGGACGACGGAAACGGTTACTGAAAACTACGTATGGTGTGTCGGAGAGAATCGGGGAGATTAATTAACGTAACCTGGGATTAACCCGGGACCATTAATTATTAATCATATTATAAAACAGACGCGAAATAAACGAAAATTAAGGCACATTGAGTGTTGATTAATTTTAAACCATGGTCAAGATTTGGCCCTGAATTGATCATGCAGGACTGAAAATGACAGAGAGCCATAGAGTGGGGCTAGCCCTGAATCAACGGGGACCTGGGCATGCGCTGCTGGAAGACGGACACATGTGATTACAAGATATTGAAGGAACACGTCAAGGACAGGGCTTGACGTTTAAGATTATTCTAAAATAAAATTATTATCATTAATTACTATCCCTGCCAAAGCAAAAGAAAATACAAATATATATATATATATATATGATTGTAAGGGTTAGGGTTTAAATTCGTCTAAAAGGATGGAACTTTTGTTAGGTGAGGAGGATGGATGGATGATGTTGGAGAATGAGTGACGGCTTCATATTCCTTCTCTCTGTGGTCAATAACTTGTTCCATCTCTCCCTCTTTTTCAAGCTTTAATTTCTTTCTAGTCGTTATGGTTTTTATTTAGCCCTAATTTTACTTGCATAAGTTATGGGCTAATAACAATAATTAATGCATATTTTACTTCGATTACGATCTGACGTAGCCTGAACTCTCTCACTGATACAGCTCCTTTCTTTTTCCAATTTGCTTGATTTGTTAGTAATTATTTGCTGGGTTTTGATGGGCTGGTGGGGCCCTTGATTAAGGAGTTCATGAAGCTGTACGTGGAACCACGTGGCGTTCTCCCAATTCTAATGGCCTCATAACTTCTTTTTTTCAATTCTTTCATGTGGGGTACGATCATTATCGATATCACTTTTCGGGTCCACAATGTTGTTTGAGTGTTGTTTCAGACTTTTTTAAACTTCACAAGAACAAATTTCAATAATTATCCTGATCGATCAGATTTTTCATGACAAAGCAAGTTCCTCAAACTGTTTAACTAGCTATGCTTGTTGGTTTATTAATCTACTACAGTTTCTCACTTGACTAATCGTGTCACTTCTTCACTTTCTTTCATTTCATCTTTCTTTTATATATATCTATATCCTTTTGATCTCCTTCAATAAATCTCCTCCATCCATGCATCCATTATACGGCCTCTCTGCTAAAAATGGCAATAAATAATGTTCTTGCTGTCACAGAACATATTAGCAGACACATATGAAGAAATAAGATTAATAATGTTAACTAGATGGTGGTGGAAATCACACTGTACACACACAGACACATGCATATATATACATACATAAATTGATACATATATATAGAGAGAGGGAGGGAGGGAGGAGACAGACTGCACAGAGAGAGAGAGAGAGAGAGAGAGACGAGGGGTTATTAAGCCTTGTTTATGTGGCAACTGCTTCCGGAATAGAAGCATAAAATTAGTTGTTTGCTTTATGGATTGATACAGAGACAACGGATTCCAAAATTGTGATGAACCATAATGTATTAAAGAGATAACGTTTCGAATCCAACTTTAACCATAAATATGGCCATCTTTTCCACTTTGATTCCACAAACAACTTTTAGAAAGACAGGTATCTTATTCACTTTATGCACTTTTTTGAAAAATAAAAATCCAATTCTCTGATTAGATCGTTAATCAATGAGTAGTAGCCATTACTTTTACCCAACTTTATCCTCCTGAATTAAAGTAACTTGCTTTTAGAAGATATCGGCAAACCGAAACAGTTTTGGTTCTTGGAGCTCAAGAAAGAAACTTTAATTTTCCCTCCTTTACACTTGCGTGCTTGATTTAGGTGATTATTCTATAGAAGGCAAAAGGCCATATCTTATAACGGTGTTGTAATTCCGCAAGCAAAATATATTCATCCAAAGTTAAAATGGTTGGAACGCGGGAGAGGCAAATGTTTATTTGCCAAAAGTAGAAAATGACCTTGTTTCGTGGATGTTCACGATCCTTTGTTGATTTTCTTACGTTAATTGCTCTCTCAGAGGTTTTCGTGGATTAAGAATGAAATGTTCCGTGCATTTACTTAATACCCAGCATCATTTTTATTTATTTATTCATTGGTCAGCAATATCCGACATCTAATTCTTTGCTATATATCATGACATTATTTATGAAGAGCTACCAGGCTCTAGAATCCCTATCGGTCTCTATGTCAACAACGGTAACAAGTCATTTAATTTGTGGCGCTTCTTAGTCTTACTGCACCTATTGTCATTATATCAAATGTTAAATGATAAATTTTTATACGAAAGATGAAGCCTAAAGTCTAATTTTAATGAAATGTAAATGCAAAATTTACTATATAATTAATAACGGATGACTTTGCCTTTTTATTCAGGTCCAAAAGAAAAAAAGAAAAAAACTTTGCCTTTGCCGTAGTATCTTCCCATTTCTCGTCGATATCACACTTTATGCAGAATTTGATATTTTAAATTAATTTTAATTTACATTGGTTTGACTCTAAACAGGGCGTAGCACTCCTGGCATAATTTTATGGCCAAACTATGAAACTCTTATGAATTTTTAGGTAGTTATGCAAGACCTTTATCTTTAAAAATTTAAAATTAAACTCACTAATTTAGTGCAGAAATAAATATATCACTAATTCAGTGACAATTGGTTTAATTCTACATGTGCGAATTCAATACTTATATCTTTTCATTTATACATTTTATCAATAGAACTATAATGACTATTTAATTTTAATATACAAAAATTAATATATATTATTTAATTGAACACACATATTTAATTTAATATATTTTTTATCTATTTAATGGAGTATATTATTATTTCATATACATATATCAACATGCATAAATATATAAATTAATATATATTATTATTCAATAAACATATTATTTAATATTGATTAATATATTTTATGAAAATAAATATTTGTTTATATTAATTAACATATCAAGGTTATAATTAAAATATTTTCATATGAAAAAATTATTTTTATATTTAAGTTTACATAATAATATAAAAATTATTTGTTATTTTTTATGTATAATTCTATATTATATTTTTACTTATATTAAGAGAGAAAAATATTTTTGTAATTATTTACTTTGATAATCTCAAGATTTGTTTTCATGGGAATTTCTCTATATATTATAATTTTTTATTTTTATAAATATTTAAGCATATTTTGCTAATTTTTTTATTTAAAAATATCCAGCACTATTCTGTCACTAATATAAAGATTCAGTGACATAAATTGGTGATAAATTTAAATCTATCACTAAATTTATAAAATTTGACCAAAATGTGATGACATTTTATATCTGTTACTAATTTATGTAATTAGTTGCATATTTCAGTTTGTCACCAAATTTTCATTACTAATAATGAAGTAGTGAGCGGGTCTATGGGAAAAAAAAATGATGAAGGTTAATTTTGAACTTTTAAAAATGAGGTTTCTGCGTAACTATCTCAGATGAAGTTTAAGGGAATTTTTATATTTTTACCCTAATATTATTATTAAGTTTATTAATATGCACACTGACCAATACTTGATCTTAAAATGGGAAAAATTCATCTAGAAAATGTAGCTTTGGAAAGTATTACATTTTTTTTTTACATCTTCAATGAGAAAACTTCTATTTATATGGCTCTTTGCGCAAGTTAGCAAACAAGACCTAATTGTGGACTAGAGGAAGTATCAATCAAAGCACTCTCCATATCATAAAATATATATGTTTTTGAAGGTTTTGGTGTTTTTATTTAACAAGACCTTGTACAAAATTTAGATAATAATTAATAATTTTAAAAAACATCCTTAAAAAAGGGTGATTCCAGTTAACCAAGAGAGAGAAAGAGTGAATGAGAGATAAGGGTATTTTATTAAAGGTGTTTATGGAAAGATATAAATTTGTCTGAAAAAAATAAACTCAGGGAGTATTAACTGGCATGACTAATATGATAGATAGGTCGTCATTGACACGCTAAATAAAATTTATATCAGCGCGTACAAAAATTACCAATAATTATACTGATGATACCCAAAATTAAATTTTATACGTACAGACGAGAGAAGACACGGATATTAAAATTGTAGGGAAATTAAATCCGCCATCATGAAGAATTTTAAACAGTAGAATAAGTGGGCACACAGGAGTGGATAAATGATTAGTCGGACAGACCCACAATTTAAGAGTTGATGTCATTGTCGAGTTATACAATATGATGAAAACAAAATGGAGATGAGAAATACAAATGAGGCCACATCTTAAGATTCTCGTGATAGCTAACTTGAGCACGCAGGAAATTGATTTCCACAAGCATAAGCATCTTCTCACGTATAAAGACCTCAAATACATGATTGTGTATATCGCCATAGGAAATACATAACCCGAAATATATATATTTTTTCTATAATCAAATAAATAAAATATATATGGATTAAGTGCCGCCATGTCAAGTAAGATTAATTATTCCTGATCAATGGTAGAGAAACCATCAATACATGAAATATAGATAAAGCAACCAAACACGCACACCCAACGCTCTAACGAATGAGGACGGGTTTATATTGTAAAAAGTGAGGCTTCTTCGGAAGAAATAAAAGCAAAAGATCTGTATGGGCGCGACGTGATCTAAGTGATGAGACATAAATAGATAGAAAGCGTGCATGATCAAATGAAGGTTGTGTATAATATATAAATTAACTACAAAGTAAAGGACAGCGAGAGAAATCGCAGTCATAGGCTCGTACACACACAGAATAGGAGATAGCTAGGAGAAGTTGAGAAAATTAATGCATGTGTTTACCGTAAAATAACGCAAGGAATATTATTATTTAATTTATCGCAACGAGGAAAAATAATAATCAACGACGCCTGAGCCAATAGGCGACAACATGTGCTTGCGTGGAACTGATCGATACGCTCTACGTTCTGTGTAATTATGTGATCGACGTCTGCATCATTGGGTTGGTGATGCATGCTGGAATCGAACCCAAAATTGTCTGTTTTTTTTTTTTTAATTACATGTGAACAGGGATTGATACCCAGAGAATACAATTGCCCCAAGATATGTATATTTCATTTCAGCATATATTTGCATACTATTAAATTGTTGAAGTAACAATGGCTATAACAATATGAGTGTGTTTTGTTATACTTTTCAAATTGGGTGTATGGACATATGTATTTTTTTTTCTGTATACAAAGTCACGGATAGACCGTGCAAAAGATGGCTTAAGTCAAATCAAGACCCATGAGCTGACGACACCCTGAATGTGGAATGTCATAAATTAAAGTGTCTGTATTTTCTCTCGTAGCTTGTCAAGCAAGCCAATCCGCACATTTGTTACATTCTCTAAACGCATAATTGAAGGTGACAGCCCAATCTTTCATGATGAGCCATCTAATCTTCTTTATAATATCGCCAAGAGGATGATTCAGATTATGATCCTTCTGAACAAGTGTCAGGGCTTCTAAAGAATCCGTGTATGCATTAACTTGCTTGAAGTTATTCTTCCAACAAAGCTTTAATCCCTCAAAAATATCCAAGAGCTCAGTGGCAGTGGTAGAATGATAGCTAAGGCTTTTAGTAAAGCCTTTAATCCAGTTTCTTAGATCATCATGAATGAGGCCACCATAGGAAGCGTCTCCATTGGTGAGAACAGAATCATCATTATCCAATCTGATCTAGCCAAGTTTTAGTCAGATCCATCTAGTAAAAGATCTATCTTGATTCATCTGCATAATTTCAAGTTGAGATTGAAGGTAAAGGTCATTGATTATGTCTTGTGTGCAAGTGAAAATGGTGTCTTTCTCAGGAGTGTGGTCTTTTGAGTAGATAGATTTACAGCGCTCTTTCCAAATGTTCCAACAAATATGGGTAAAAAGATTCTTCCAAGGGATTCTTCTAGTATTAGCATTACCAACATTGTTTTTCGCATTCCAAAGAATCCAATCTTGAAAGAAAAGAGAAAAGAAAGTATTAAGCTTTGAATGTGTTATAAATTTCATACATACTTCCCTTGATTTAGTGCAATCACGCAGAATGTGGATAGAGTTATCAGGAGAATTGCAGCCAAAGGGGCATTCAAAATTGAAAGAATTAGAGTTTATATGTAGTCGGTTCCAAGTTGCTTTCCATAAAAAGTATTTGATCTTCTCATAGGTGGGCCATTTTCATATAGTATTCCAAATTTTTGAATTGCAATTCCCATCTTGATTCTCAATAGCTTTATAGGCTAACACGATGGAGAAGTTGCCGTTAGAAGAAGGTCTCCAAATGAGAATATTATTATCTCCATGAGGGTTAGGCGACTGGACAAGCAAAATGGATTTAATCACATCTGGGGGGAGATAACGCTTTAATTTATCAATTTACCAATCTTTTGAAGCTGCGCGAAAATTAGAGACATTAGCATGAAGGATGGCTTCAACTTTAGGATAAGCATATATGACAAGAGGCTCGGGAAGAGGTGACCACCTTTCATACCGAAAAAATATTTGATCTCCTTTGCCTACTCTCTAACTAACATTGGCTTTAAAAGATTTTTGGACATATGTATTTAATAAGGGCTAATTGCAATATCCAATTTGAACTTGCATCATTACTTGTTACAAGATGAGCAAATATATATGTACAAGTGCCATAGGGTCATTGGCCACTATTGTAATTTATATAACAACATGGCGCTAGTTATAGTATAGGTTTGAACTCTATGGCCCTGTTTGGTACATAGGTTTCAATTTAGAAGGGTTGGGATTGGGACTGGTGTTGTATTGGTAGTGGGAGTGAAAGTGGGAATGAGATTTAAAAATTATGTTTGGTATAAAGTAATACATGTAGAAATACTACTTTTATTTTATTTTATAATTAAGTATAAATTATGAATAGACTATAATAACCTTATACTTTAAAAATAATTAACCTAGCGCGTGAAGTAAGGTCTGGAAAGTCGGACGCGATAGATCACTATGGTAGCACACCTTCCAGTTTCAGGTTCATCGTGTAGATCTAGAAGAAGTTAACGACGTCTCCGACTCCGATATTTCCTCTTCCTCCATCTCCTTCTTCGTCGATGTTGAGTGAGGTCTGGAAAAAGTCGGACGTGATAGATCACCATGGCAGCGCACCTTCAGTTTTAGGTTCGATCGTGGTAGATCTGGAAGAAGTTTGATGACGTCTCCGACTCCGATATTTCCTCTTCCTCATCTCCTTCTTCGTCGATGTTCAGCGTCCCTCTGACTTTGATTTTTTTCCTGCTTCACCTGTGTCTCTCTTCCTCCCCTGTAATTTCTCTTGCTTCACTTCCTTAGAAGAGATCAGAGCATTGAGGCAGCGTACAAATCAGAGCTTGAGAAGAGGATTTCATGGCAGTTGGATGGAGCGAATAGATCAGGTTGCATGAATGGAAGAGACGCGCGCGCGAGAGAGAGATGGGTGAGGGCAATTTGGTCCAGATATTTTCAATTCCAAGAATGATTTTGCAAACCCAGGGGATGGGTGGTACTGAATAATCCCATGTAAAGTGGGATTGGGATTGGGTTTAGATTGCTCAATGATTTCATACCAAACATAAAATATTGGGTTTTCTCAATCCTAATTCCAATCCTCAGCTTTTAATCCCATGTACCAAACAGAGCCTATGAATTTGATCAGGTTCAGAATTATTTTATTGTATTTTTACAATAAAACACTAGTTTTTTTTAATTACTGCTGACAATTAAGAACCTGTTTCTATTACTTAAACTATATCTTTTAAAATAAAAAATATACACATTAAAAAGAAAAAATACACGTGCATGAAACAGAGCACAGTAAAAGGTCTGGGTATGCTTGCGTGTGCGTGTATGTATGTGCGTACACACACACACACACACACACACACAAAGGGTCATGAAGTTAAAGCTGTAAGGTGAGTTTTGACTTCATCTGATCTATTATTAGTAGTACGAATCAAGCTTAGCTTTTTAATTATTAAAGCTCGCTCAATGTTGAATCCTCAGCTGATAACTTTATTCAAGTCAATAATAAAAGGAACTTTATTTTTCAGTATTGTTTAACTAACCGCGCGTGCATAAGTTTTATATAGCAGACATGACTTCTTGAGAAGATTTTTCTCATCAAGAAGTGAGCCAGCCAATTAAGTTCAATGCAACAATAAGATGGATATTGAAAAATTTCCAGTAAATCATCATTCAGGTGTCCAATAATATAAAGAATGAGAGGGCTGCTATCAAACTGCTTAGTCATTATGAGAACCCGTGACACTTAAGTCAGGAACTCGTGAAACACTTGGTTAGTTGAGATAGAATAGAATGGTCCATATCCAGCTACTGGACCTATACTCAAAGTTGAAGTCGGTTTTATTACTTTACGGCCTCAATCATATCAAGATCATTCTTAGCAGTTAGAGAAACAGTTACATCACACTATTCCCACGCAGACGCAAAGGGACAAGTTATACACATATATAGCACGTACCGACACACAAACCATAGAATTTGTCCCACGTTGTAATCAATCGTCAATGTTTCTGGTATTGTGTCAATCAAACATGAACATTCCTACATTATTGCACACCCCCCCTTCCAGTCCTCCCGTATAATAACTCATTAGCTCTTAACTAAACCTCCAGAGTTTGATTCAGTGGATCTAGTTAATCCATAATTAATTATGGGGAGTTTTCTCCATTATAAATTAGTCTCTTTGTAAAATAAAATCACGCTGTTCCAATCTGATCCGGTCTTTGTCCATTGCATCATTGTAGATTGAGTGAAACAAAACAAACAAAACCATCACTTGTCCCAGTTGGTCATGCAATTAAATCAAGAATTTCAATCCGAGGTCGTTGTGAAATGTATATATTTTAATTGCTAATTAAGAAGGGATAAAAAAGGATAAGAGATTAATTACGTACA